>NC_083236.1:49971768-50239268 GCF_032191835.1 Heteronotia binoei
CTTTGGTTCCCTCCATGTAAGTTTCCTTTTTAACCTGTTACTTTGAGGTCGCGTCTTCAAATGCCCGGATTTCTCGCTGGCAGGTGCCTGCTTCCTGCGGGGGGGGGGGGGAGTCTCATGCATCTATCTATCTTCCTTCCTTTCCCATTTCTCTCCCCCCCTCCCAAGCTGGTTTTTTCTGCTCAAAATGCTTTTAAACTGATCTGAAATCCAAGTGTAAAGCGCGTCCCCCCCCCCCCCCCGCCCCGCGTTCCCTCCTCCCGGGGCTCAAATGCCACAACGTTACCTCCAAAGCATTAAGCCCCGGTCGCGCTTATTCATAATCAGAGGTCGATTAGAGCACAAAATGGCAGGGCTCGCTTCAAAAAAAGAGAGAGAGAGAGAAAAGGAAAGGGGGGGGAGGGAGAAAAAAAAAGCAAACGCGAGAGAGACCAGTGCAGAAGTTTTGACACATCCGAGACACAATGGAAGCTCAACTTTGATCGCTGTTCTTTGGGTGTGGGGTGTTGTTGCTGTTTTTTAAAGGTCGCTGCTGATTCCTCTTCCTCCCCCCCATCCTCCGATTATTTACATCCCGGTTTGCCGCTGAAGAAAACCACGCGGGGGGGAGGAGAGGTGGATAAGCCACCCCAACACTTTGGAGGGGGCCCGGCAGACGTCACTTTCTGCAAAGTTTACATCAACAACCTCCCCCCCCAAAAAAAAGAACGTACCCCCCTCCCCCTAAGAAAAAGTTTCTAGCCAACTTCAAAGTGCATTGCTTAAGAAAGAGGAGCAAGCGAGGCGGGCGCAATCCAATATCCGCGGCACTTAAAAAGCCGGCTCAACTCTTTCCCCCTTTCTTTTCTCTCTCGCCGCCCCCCCCTCTCCGCCGCCCGCGAAAGTAACGGATTTAAAGAGAGACCCAGGCAAAAGCGCCGGCTTTCTCTCTCGCTCTCCTCCAGGCTAAGTTGTATAGCGCCATGCAATGGCTCCTTCCTTAGCTGCTTTCATTCTCTCGCTCTCTCTCTTTTCCCCCCCTTGACAGCCTTTAGCTTACAAACGTCACTGCTATGGATATTTAATTATACTGTATTTTTTTTAATCACGCAGGCCCCGTTGCGAGGATGCAAAAAAGGGCGAAAAAATGAAAGCGGGGAGGGGGGGGGGTTGCAAAAAAAATCACTCCAAAACTGACTTTGGCAACGTCGGGGGGGGGGGGGGGTGCGAGCGCCCTTGCTTTGCAACAGAGCAATAAATGCACTCTTATCGTTTCCCTTCTCTCTCTCTCTAATTGTATGTTTAAAAGAAAACAGCGCGGAGGGGGGGGTCTATAGAATAAATCGGGGGGGGGGGTCCCCCTCTTTTGTCTTTCCTTACCTTTCCCAATTTGTTTTGTAAAGCCAAGCTGGGGGGAGCAAACTCTCCAGCACGTAAACGAAGCGTTGCAAAAAAAAAAAAAAAAAAAGGTTGTGTTCAATGAATAATGAAGCATATTCCCCACATGATTGACTTGATCATTTGCTCGGGTTGGGAAGGGGGGGTGCGAGAGAGAGAGTGGGGGGGGGGAGAGGAAAGTGGTCAAGGGGAAACTCTCCCGCTCGACCACTCGGGCCGGCTCTCCAAAATCTTGCCCGGCTATCCCTTAGGAACCCGGAGGGGGGGGGGGGAGAGCAGTATCAGCCTCGTCTGCTTTTTTGTTTTTTGCAAAAAGACCCCCCCCCCCTTTATTATTGTTTTTCCTTGATAGCGATCAGGCAAACATCGCAAGACATTCCCGGCTGTCGGCTTGGACTCCCCCTATCTGGTAGGTGAAATGCATTGTACCATTTCAAAAAAAAAAAAAATGAAGGCACACACTCCATTGTCGTCTTGGCATAATTCACAGCAACTAGATAGGTCTTGCGGCATTTAGCTTTGATGAGCCAAATGCTCAACCCCTTGATATAATAATCTACAAAGAATAGGCGGCGATCGTCCATTTTTCCCCCCTCTTGCTCTCGCTGGCTCGCCGGTTCTCTCCCTAATACAACTAAGAGGGGGGTCGGAGGAGAGGGGGGGGGGGCAGAGAAAGCGTTTAACACCGAGCAGTTTTTGGGCATGACCTTGAGCTCCGTGTAAACACACTTCTTTCCCCCCAACCCCAGCCGTTCCTTCGAAGAACGCTTTTTCCCCCGACCCACCAGCACCCCCGGCTTCCCACCACCGGCGCGCTCCGGATTCAAGCATAGATCAACCCTCTTTTCCCCTCCCTCGCCTGTCAATTTTTTTTTACCCCTAAACAAATCCGGAGATCTTTCCCCATTTAAGAAAAAAAGAGAAGCAGCAAAACCGAGCTGGGGGGGGGGGGGAGAGAGAAGCGAGCGAAGCAGAGAAGGAGAGGGGGGGGGAGGTTGCGCGTATTTCAGCATCGCTCCTTACCTGGGTTTCTGGAAAACTATTTCAAGTCTGATTTCTTTGAAAAACTCCAGGGGGAAAGCGTCGGTGGCCGGCCGGGATCGCGCAGCATCCGTCCGAGAAGAGCTCCGGCGCTTAAGAGAAGTAATCAACGATAAAGTGACGTGGATGTGCACTGTAACCTTGTGGCGTATTTAATGTAAATAAGCAGTTATGTTGCCAATCGCGCGCATGCAAACACAGAAAGGTCTTCAGCGTTGCATTTTGATGCTTTCCATTAAGACTGACTTTATTTACATACACTATTTAGGGGGAAAGGGGGAGAGAGAGAGAAGAGGAGGAGGAGAGAGAGAGAGAAGATCATGATGGTACAGAAGACAATACTGGTGCCAAATGATTATGAAAATATGATTTTAATTAATCACGTAGTAGGCAAGGAAATTAGCATACGGTAATTAAACTTCCAGGGGAAAAAAAAGGAAGGAAAGAAAGAAAGAGGGAGGGAGGGAGAGAGGGGAAAAAAACGCCATGGAAGATCTCTGCCTTATGGGTTTGGAATAATCAGGAAATATATAGAGATTGAGATATAGATTTTAAAACAGATTTTTCCCCCCTCCACTTAAGCCTGTACGTTATTATCAGGGAGAATAACTTTTGTGATCTTTTAATTTTTTAAAAACCCAACTTTATACAAGGTTTATCTGCAAAGGAAGGTTTTTAGAAATGGAATGTACCTATCCCAAAAAAGGTAGGAAATTGAGGAATAGGTTAGATGTGCAGAGCAAGAGAAAGGGGGGGTTCATTGAGGAGGGGGGGGGGAAACCTGAATAATGCAATTATGGATTCTGTGTCCCATAGTTAACAAAAGCATGGTGCCTCAATAGCCTCTTTGTGATGGGATTATATAATGATTGTGGGGGTAATTATGGGGAAAAAGAGATTTAGTCATAATAAAAAAAAGTATCAAAATACACCAGCTTCTTGCAAAGGGGAAAAGCTAGCTCACGACATTAGGGGCATGTTAATAGGCGAGGGGGGGGGGGTGGAGAAAGACAGAGACAGAAAGATCCGAAAGAAGCTGACAAATAGAGAGAGACTGTGATGCGCATGATTAAGAAGAGATGGAGACAGATTGATTATTCAAAATGCTGAGCCGCAGGGACACTTAAAACATTGATTCAGGTAACACTAGTTTCATCTCAACTGAAATGAGTTCCCTGAAGATGACTGGCATACATTTTAAATCAGTTTACACCATAAAAAAAGTGAGGGGGGGGGGAGAAAAGCAAAGACAACATCTCTAGTAGAACTCTCCCAGCATAAATGCAGAAGACTCCAAGAAGTGGGAGGAAAAGTTTAGATTTCTTTCCAGTCCTAGGAAGAATTCGCAGCACAGGTAACTGTCTAGGAGGATGTGTTCCCATAGTTCTTTCTCATAAGGAGACTTTTCATGTTACATTAAAGTGTTTTTTCGTTCTAACTAGGAGTGATTATTTTTAAGACAACAGTGGCGATCCCCCCAAAATAGAATAATTGAGAAGTTCTCTATCTTGACCCTCTCCGCCTTTCCAAAAAGCCATGCATTTTTGGTTCTGTTTAAAGAAGTTCTTCAGAACTAGGGGTTGAAGTAGGTGAGGAAGATGAGAGGAGATTTCATGCCTGGGTTCCAAAGTTTAAGAATTCTCTGTGCACTTTGCAATTTAATGTGTCTGAAACTCTCTTTGAACAAATTCCAAAATATACTCTTTTTTTCTATAGAAATTTGCATAGCAATCACATCAATAATATCACTATCTCTATGGGAATGATAACCGGAGCAGTGGGGGTGTTCTTTATTTCAATTCTTCGTGGATCAACTGATTATATTCTCTCAGCTTTTGAATTTGTTATTGTAAGTCAAGTGATTCTTTATAAGTGACAGCCCTGACAAAGAGATGAGGATGGGAAAGCAGGTCGAAAGGAAGTCGCCATATGGACTTTTTAAAAAAGGCATTTCGGAACGAGATAATGGGCAAACTGGATGTTGGCTTTTAACCCTTCACAGTCTCATAAAATTATTGTACATGTTTAGTTTTTTTTTTTTACACAACTTCCACATTAGCTTATTTATAATTGATTTCTACATTTGTGATTTTTTTTTAAAAGAGCTCTGTAAGAACCTAAAAGAAAGGCAGGTTCCATGAATGGCCAACCTAGCTGACCGCACTGCTTTCAACTGCGGCTAGTATTCAGTGTCATAGATGTGAGACGGAACTCTGTAAGCTAGTGTTGCCTGTTGCCATAGGAGGTACATCCTCTTGAAACTTTGGTCTCTTACACTTGAGAACACTTAATTGGTTCTTTCATTTTATTTTCTTGAGTTGGAAGGACCCAAGAACTCCTACTATACAGAAAGCATATAATAATGAAGAACTGAAGTCTCAGGAGATGACTGAAATGTTTTATACCTCACCTTCCTGCCCAATGAGGAGAAATGACTTACAACGTTTGCCTCTCGTCCATTTTATCCTCCCAACCACCCTGAGAGGTTGGATAACCTGAGAGTGTGTGATTGGCACAAGGTCACCCAACAAGAATCCATGGCAGAGTGGGAACTCAAACCTAGGTCTCCAAATCCAAGCCTGACCTCTAACCGCTGCATCATTGCTGGCTCTCCTTAGTCAACATTTACTTCTATAATCTTTGGTCATCCTTGGAATTGTGCCCAAAGATCAAGAAGAGAGATAGCGTCCATCTCCACAAGCATGGGAGTGGAGTTTGGGGGCTGTAGCCCCTCCAGAATTCCCTTCAAAACTTCAGTTTGGGGGCAAGGAGGGAATTTGCCTCCACGCGCCTCTCTTGCTCGCTCTCATTCTGGCCAGGTGTTTCTCCCTTGATAGCTTGTGAGTAGTCTGGTCAGGGCTTTTTCATAGCAGGAACTCTTTTGCATATTAGGCCACACAGCTCTTGATGTAGCCAATTCTCCTGGAGCTTACAGTAGCCCCTGTACTAAGAGCCCTTTAAAATCTTGGAGGATTGGCTACATCAGGGGTGTGTGGCCTAATATGCAAAGGAGTTCCTGCTACCAACAAAAGGCCTGAAACTAGTTATGACCCACCACACAACACTGAGGAAAGCCTCTACATAAGCTAGTTCTTAATTCTAAACTAAGGTATATGATATTTCCGGTTTACCTTCTGCTTACATCTGTCCCCTGAAACAAACAGGTATCTAAAACAAAAACATAAAAAGGTCATCCTAGAATACTGGTGAATGCCAATCTAAAGAATTTGCTAGTAACTACATTGGTCTACCAGCTGAATCAACTACTACAGCTTTTACTTTGAGTTCCGAAAGAGACCATCTCTGCCAAGAAGCCAGGCCAAGGCCTTCTTGGAAAGCTTATGGCATAGGCATGTCTACAGGTAACTCTTGATAGACAAATGGACTGACAACACACCCATAATTTTGCAAAGACTTTCATTGAAATGCATAAACTCAGGGCTTTTTTTGTAACAGGAACTCCTTTGCATGTGAGGCCACACACCCTGATGTAGCCAATCCTCCTATAGCTTACTGTAGGCCCTGTACTAAGAGCCCTGTAAGTTCTTGGAGGATTGGCTACACTAGGGAATGTGGCCTAATATGCAAAGGAGTTCCTGCTATTAAAAAAAAGCCCTGCAGAGACTGCAAAATCTTTCAGGAACCCCCCAACCAGTGTTCAGAACTTCACATTTGCCTTGCTTTCCATCCTCGAAAGCAGTTCAAAAAAGGGAGAAGTTTGTATTCACTTATCCTTCACCGTTAACAACTTGGTCCAATAAAAGAACAGTTTTCATATAAAGTAAACAAAAGTCCATATTTTCAAGACAAAGTACAAGTTAAATTGAGCAACATTAAACTGCTGCAAACTTCCAGAAATTCTGAAGCTGACTGGAGATTACCCTGTTTTCCTTTACCCTAATCCCACCATCAGCTCATCTAAGTGAAAAGCAATTAACTCCTTCAAAATAAAACCGGCATTAAACTGATAAAACCGGATCTTTTTAAATATATAGCAGGAACGCACAGAAACACAGTTCCAGCTTCTGGTTCCAGGAAGGAGGGGGGAGAAGCATTTTCTTGCGTGTACTTCAAAGTGTTAGACGGAGCGCTGGCCCCATCAAAACTGGTAAGGCCCAGTTTCGGCTGGGCACAATCGGTGGGAGAGGGGAGGGAGGGAAACAACGGAGCGCCGTGCTACATTGCAGCACCAGGGAGAAAGGGAGGGCAGCGGCAGGGGGGTGACGAAGCTAAACTCCGTGGTGGTGGGGGCGCCAGGCTTCGTGGCCCACTTGCATACAGGCCATGGTCTGGTAGTGGTCCCCGGCCCAGGGGTTGGGGACCCCTGTCCTAGGCTACCACAATCAGAAGCTAAGAAGGGTCAGCCCTGGTTAGCATTTGGATAGGAGACCACCAAGGAAGTCCGGGGTCACTTAGAGGCAGACAATGGCAAACCAGCTCTGAACATTTTTTGTCTGGAATACCCCATGAGGGTCTCTAGAAGTCAGCTACAACTTTTCAGCACTTTACACATACACAGGGCAGACTCCACTGTTAGCACCAATTCCAAGGTAAGATTTTGCAGTCCAACAACTGATTTTTGAATGGCATCAAGGGTTACCAATCTCCAGGTTCTCCTACAATTACAGCTGATCTCCAGAGATCTCTAGAGTTCAGTTCCCTTGGAGAAATTCTGGAGGGCAGACTCTATGGTAAACCATATAGTTTAGGAAAAACTGGTCCCTCTGCAAACACCAGCACCAAATCTCCAGGAACTTCCCAAGCCAGGGTTGGGAACCTTAATGGCATCCCATAAACAGAAAAGGGTAGAAAATGTATGTCCGTTTATTGATGGTCCATCAAGGTCTGCACTGTCTCTTCAAACTAGCAGCAGCTCTCCAAGGTAGAGGTCTTCCACATCACGTACAGCCTGGTCCTTTTTAACTAGAGATGCCAGGGATTGAACCTGAAACCTTCTGCATGCAAAGCAGAGGCCCTTCTGCTGAGCTACAGCCCTTCCCTTCTCAGAATTATGAGGAATTCAACATTAGTTTGCCAGGACCGAAATTACTTTTCATGCTATTGGTCCAGCATTCTTCCCATTCCTCCATTTCTCTGCACACATTCTATGCAGTGTGGCAGGTGACATAGTCATGGCAATGAAAAGAGAAGAGACTCTTACATGGGATTCTCAGTGACAACTTTTTATTTGTTTGTTTGTTTATGAGACTTATATCCTGCCGTATTCTGCAGGCAGGCTCAGGGCATCTGAGAACATATAGTCCAATAAAATCATACCATAATTGCTGAAACAATTTATTCCAACATCAGAACAGTGCAGGAGTGTCAAACATGCAGTTCGGGGGCCGAATCAGGCCCCCAGAGGGCTCCAATCAGGGATTTGAACGTACCCCGAGCACCTGGTTGTCTGTTTCCTTCTCCCTCTCTCTTGCTTCCTTCTGCATAACAGAGTGCTTGGCAAGGCTTGCTCAATTGCACAGGAGCTACATAGGAAAACCTCTATTTTCTCCATTGGCTGAGACTCCTCCCTTGGGGAGAAATAGCTTGCTTTTCCAAGCTCTCTCTCTACTGAGCCAAGCCTCTCTTCTGTCGGCTGAGGCTCCCCCTCCCCCCAGTCCCCTGGAGAAGGAAGGAGCTTCCTTTGCCCAGTTCCCTGGATCCCATGAGAGAAATACAAAGAAAGCATCTTTAAAACCAGTGAGTGCTAATGTCTTAAGCATCTTAGATCCTTACCAGCCCGGCTTCTGCCCGGGTCATGGGATAGAGACAGTGCTAGTCTCTTTGGTAGATGACCTCCAGCGGCATCTGGATCAAGGTGGTGTGGCGGTGCTGATGTTGTTAGATCTGTCAACCGCGTTCAACATGGTTGACCATCAGTTACTGACCCGCCAGCTTGCCGACGCAGGGATTAGGGGGCTGGCCTTACAGTGGCTTTCCAACTTCCTTGATGGATGGGGACAAAAGGTGGCAATTGGGGGAGAGCTGTCCCAGAGGCACTCACTAATTGTGGGGTGCCGCAAGGGAGCAGTCCTCTCTCCGATGTTATTTAACATCTACATGCGCCCCCTTGCCAAGATTGCCCAGAGGTATGGACTTGGGTGTCATCAATATGCAGATGACACCCAGCTCTATCTACTAATGGACGGTCGGCCTGACTGCGTCCCAAAAAATCTGGACCTAGCATTGCAAGCCATGGCAGGTTGGTTCAGGCTGAGTAGGTTGAAGCTGAATCCAATGAAGACGGAGGTCCTTTGCTTGGGTTGTGGCACTCTAGGAAGAGAAATCCCCCTCCCAGTCTTTGACGGTGTGTCACTGAAAGCAGCACACAGAGTCAAGAGCTTGGGGGTTCTACTGGAGCCTTCATTGTTAATGGAGGCCCAGATAGCGGCCACTGCCAAATCCGCGTTTTTCCATCTGAGATGGGCAAGGCAGTTGGCCCCCTTCCTGGAGCGTCATGACTTAGCAACAGTGATCCATGTAACGGTCACCTCGAGACTGGATTCCTGTAATGCCCTCTACATGGGGCTGCCTTTGTGCCGAACCCGAAGCTGCAGCTGGTGCAGAACGCGGCGGCTAGGCTGTTATTAGGGCTCCCGAAGTGGGAGCACATAGAGCCAGGGCTGCGTGAGCTGCGCTGGCTGCCAGTTGTATATCGGGTTCATAATAAAGTGCTGGTTATTACCTTTAAAGCCCTATATGGTCGAGGGCCTGCCTACCTTAGGGACCGTCTCTCCCCATATGAACCCCAGAGAGTACTGAGGTCAGCGGGAAAAAACTGGTTGACAATCCCTGGGTCGAAAAAGGCCAAATCGAAGACCACACGAGAATGGACCTTTTCGATTGTAGCTCCACACTGGTGGAATCAACTTCCGGATGAAGTGCGGGTCCTGCGGAGTCTTGATCAATTCCGCAGGGCCTGCAAGACCACTCTTTTTAAGATGGCCTTCGTCTAAATATGGAGTTAAGTTAGACCCGCTGTTGACGTTTTCGCCGCTAAATTCACTGAAGATCTGAGATGTAGCACCATAAATGTTAATTTTTTAATAGTAATGTTGGTTTTAAATGATGGTCTTATTTAATGTATTATTTATTGAATTGTATGAATGTTTTATTGTATATCGAATTTACATGTTGTGAGCCGCCCTGAGCCTGCTTCGGCGGGGAGGGTGGAATATAAATAAAATGTATTATTATTATTAAGGTTTTTTAAAATATATTTTTGTGTTAGTGTTCTTTATAAAATTTGTATCTCTGCTACCTAATCTTAAATAGGTACACACATGGTCTGGCCCAACATGGCTTGGCCCAACCTGACAAGGCCTGGCCCAACAAGGTCTCATTTATGTCGGATCTGGCTCTCATAACAAATGAGTTCGATCTCCCTGTGTAGTGAATAACAGCACTGTGTAATAGCAGCACAGTGGGTAATCACTTCTTCAATGACTGCTGGATGCATCTCAGGGATGGCAGGGCATGGTCTGCATAAGCAGGTCAATAAGTCCACGCACCCAAGATAGAGCCATGGGCGCTTAAGTAGGGGAGGACGAATGACGTCCACTGCTTCAATCAAAGGGCTGGTGGAACAGCTCCATTTTGCAGGCCTTGCAAAATTGCAGTAGATCTCAAAAGGCCCTGATCACAATTGGGACCATGTTCCACCAGACTGGGGCCTGGGCTGAAAACATGAAACAATTGTATGACTAGATCCTTCCTTCCTACTTGGACAGAGTTAGTTGTTTGGGTCACAACCCAGATCATTCCTTTGGTGGTGGAAAGTGAGGTCAGGTCAAAGTTGATTTGTAGTGACTCCTATGGGGGTTTTCAAGGCAAGAAACATTTAAAGGTGGTTTGCTATGGCCTGCTTCAGCATAGACATCCTGGACTTCCTTGGTGGTCTCTCATCCGGATACCAACCAATTAAGCTGAACCTGCTTGGCTTCCAAGATCTGGCAAGATTTCTTCAAGTACTTGAAGGGCTGTCATATAGAGGATGGTGCGGAATTGTTTTCTGTGGCCCCAGAAGGTAGGACCAGGACCAATGGGCTGAAATTAAATCAGAAAAGTTTCTGGCTCAACATTAGGAAGAACTTCCTGACAGAGCAGTTCCTCAGTGGAACAGGTTTCTTCAGGAGGTAGTGGACTTTCCTTCCTTGGAGGTTTTTAAACAGAGGCTAGATGGCCATCTGATAGCAATGCTGATCCTGTGAATTTAGGGGCAGGTATTTGTGAATTTCTTAGACTATGCAGGGGGCTGGACTAGATGAGCTTGGGGGTGCCAACTCTATGATTCCATGACTGAGATAACCTGAGCTATCCTGGTCAAGGGAAGCCTCTGCATAGCAACCCTGGATTTCCTTGGTGGTCTCCCATCCCAATAATAACCAGGGTCAACTCGGGTTGACTTCCATGATCTGACAAGGTTGGGCTAGCCATTGCCCGCCTCTGCATAGCAAACCCACATCTTCCTTGGTGATCACCCATTCAAATATTAACAAGGACTGATCCCAATTAGCTTCCGATGAGATTACGCTAGTCTGGGCTGTCCAAGCCAGGACATTCCTTTAGGCTTATCCAATGGAATCGCTATCCTTTCTCTACTCTTTGAGCACAAAGTAACCTCTCACTAACCTTATTGCCAACTCCTTTTGAAACTCCCCCAAAGTTTCAAAAGCAACTTGGCATGCATGATTATTAAGGAGGGGAGGGAAGAGCGAGAATCAAAAGCCTTGTTGGGAACTGCGGGTTAGCTGCAATTCTATGGATTCGGGTCTTGATCTAGTCAAGTTAAAAGAATTGCATGTATTAAGGCTGCATAGTCCAAGAGCCCTTATGTGAGCACTTCATTTCTCCCATGCCTTCACAATAGTTAGAGGCTTTTATCAAACAAAACACGGATACTTGAAGCCACAGATGGTAGTTACTACTTACTTACATAGCCCCATCTTTCATGCTGAGAACTGGTAAGTGCATAGCAAAGGAGCCACTATAAGAACACAATGCACAAGCACCACAATTCAGTACATGCCACTTGAGACTATGGATTATTGGAGGGGGAGAAACCCACCCAAAGGCGGTCAACTGATTAAAGCATTGTTTGTAGCTGATTGATCATCTGTATATTTAGTGGAGGAATTCCTCAAGTTAAATGCAAATATGTTGCTGTAGAACCAAACCCTCCCTTTTGGAGATATTTGAAAGAAGGATAAGATGGAGGACAACCTAGCAGACAAATAGTGCCATCCCCCAGAATAATTACACCTTTGAAGCCAATGGATTTAGAAGGATGTAAGTGTGCTTAGGATTACACTGAAAAGCTACTACTTGGGGTTAAACAGAAAAGCCATCTTTTCTACTTTGTTTTTGCTGTTCGTTACAACCTAGACCACCAACATTTTAAAACACTTTCATAAAATAAACATAAAATGTCTTTAATTCACAGCCCTTCTAATCAGGGGTGGAATTCTAGCAGGAGCTCCTTTGCATATTAGGCCACATACCCCTGATGTCGTCAATCCTCCAAGAGCTTACAAGGCTCTTTTTATAAGCTCTTGGAGGATTGGCTACATCAGGGTTGTGTGGCCTAATATGCAAAGGAGCTTCTGTTAGAATTTCACCCCTGCTTCT
Source organism: Heteronotia binoei (assembly GCF_032191835.1). Taxonomy (NCBI): domain Eukaryota; kingdom Metazoa; phylum Chordata; class Lepidosauria; order Squamata; family Gekkonidae; genus Heteronotia; species Heteronotia binoei. The sequence continues at coordinate 49,983,811 of NC_083236.1, forward strand.
AATTAAAAATGCCAGTTTCTGGTTATTTTATCATTGGTTGGTTGCAGGGCATTTTTTGTGACAGAAACTCCTCTACATATTAGGCCACACACCCCTGATGTAGCCAATCCTCCTGGAGCTTACAGTAGGGCCTGTACTAAGAGCCCTGTAAGCTCTTGGAGGATTGGCTACATCAGGGGTGTGTGGCGCAATATGCAAAGGAGTTCTGGCAACAAAAAAAGCCCTGGTTGGTTGGTTGATTGATATATCCTGCTTTTCTCCTGATTCAGACACAAAGCAGCTTTTCACATTGTTCTCTCTTCCTCCATGTTGTCCTTACAATGGGTGCGTTCACGCACACTAAATAATGCACTTTGCAACTGGGTTTTTATTGTGTATGAATAACAAAATCCACTTGCAAACAGTCGCCATGTGCACCCAACAATAACCGTTGAAGTAGGGTAAGGTTAAGAGATTGTGATGGGTCCAGCATCTCCCAGCCAACTTCTAGAGCAGATCAGGGATTTGAATGTACCCATTCCATGCCCTAGTCCAACCCTCTGATCTCTACGCCATGCTGCCTCTTGTTGCAATCAACTGCATGATCCAGTTCAAGGTTTTAGTATTAACCTACAAAGCCCTATGTGGCCAGGGACCAACATACCTAGAGGCTCGTGTCTCCCCCTATGTGCCCTGGAGAGCCTTGTGCTCTATAGAAGAAGAAGAAGAGAAGGAGGAGATTGGATTTATATCCCACCCTTCGTGAGCCAAAGGAGTCTCAGAGTGGCTTACAAATTTCCTTTCCCTTCTCCTCCCCACAACAGACACCCTGTGAGGTAGGTGGGGCTGAGAGAGCTCTCCTAGAACTGCTCTTGAGCAGAACAGCCTTGAGAGAAATTGTGGCTGACCCAAAGTCAAAGTTCCCTTCATCCAGCACTCAAAAGCTTACAGTCCACAAATCCCACTGACCTTCAACTGCACTTGAATCTAACTAGGGATAGAATTCTAGCAGGAGCTCCTTTGCATATTAGGCCACACAGTCCCCGATGTAGCCAATCTTCCAAGAGCTTACAAGGCTCTTTTTATAAGCTCTTGGAGGATTGGCTACATCGGGGGTTGTGTGGCCTAATATGCAAAGGAGCTCCTGCTAGAATTTCACCCCTGAATCTAACTATTCTACTGCAAACCAGAGCAGCTACCACTGAAACTCTCTTCTAAAGCTGTAGTTGACTCAGGGTGACATCTGAGATGAGTTTCACTCATCTAGGCCAAGTGACTCCAGTGAGCTTAGAAGAGCCTATCTCTGCTTACATTACTGATTAAACTGATTCAAGCCAGAAGTCTTTGGTGTTAGATAGGCAACACCCAGTACAATCCTAAAAGTTAAAGTTCATGACTTCTGGAAAGAAAACCTGTAAGACAGAACCATTCACAATGTTATGAGAAAAGTGAAGACTATTTTAGATTCCAAAAGTAAGAAATCAGAACACCACTTTTGAGAGATCTCCTGGTTAGGGAGGGACAGTGGCTCAGTGGTAGAGCATCTGCTTGGTAAACAGAAGGTTCCAGGTTCAATCCCCGGCATCTCCAACTAAAAAGAGGGTCCAGGCAGGTAGGCGTGAAAAACCTCAGCTTGAGACCCTGGAAAGTTGCTGCCAGTCTGAGTAGACAATATTGACTTTGATGGACCAAAGGTCTGATTCAGTACAAGGCAGCTTCATACGTTCGTATGTACTTAGGTGAATGTCCTTTTTATTTATTCATTTTGTTTGACTTATACCCTGCCCTTCCTGCAATGCAGGCTCAAGGCGGGTTCCATCAGAGATGAACAATTAAAACAAGATCAAAATTATAATATAAAAACAGCTAAAACGCAGACTTAAGAACTCTGCCTCAACAGTAATGACTGACGGATCCCAAGGTTTTGATTGTGACTGATGCTGAAGTCATTTCTGCCACCTACCTCATCACTTTCATTCCAGACACTTATTGAAAGGTTGTATCTTGTATATTTCCAGGAGTTTCACTTGTTTGTAACAGAATAAGAGCTCTTAGGGTGCTGAATTCTTATAAGGTAACTCAAGTGCTCTCTAGTTAACCAGAACTTAATTGTCACGCTATGTCACAAAGTAAACAATGTGCAGTGCACCAGATCTAGGTAGTAAGCACCATGCACAGGTTTCTTGCAGCTTTTTATTAAAAACACTGACTAAATGCTACAAGACATTCTCATGGCTAAATGGAGTAAGTTTTCTGGTTAAAGAGTACTACATATTGTTTCTGTAAACATTTTTACAGCATTATGCTAGGGAAAACGTTGATTAACTGAAACCTACCGAAGAGGATTTTGGGAATTCTTGCTCAACCTAAGCCTTGAAAATCAATGGGGCTTACTTGAAAATAAGATTGGTTAGTACTGGGCTGAGAATCTTTTCCCCCTTCTTTAATGCTTCGTGTCAACAGTGTGTGACTTTGTCTTTTAAAAGATGATTAAAGCATTACCATAAATAGAACTATCTGATAAAGTCAGTGCAAAATAATTTCACCCTTCTGTATAGCTAAGTGTGTTGCGGATAGATACAGAGGCACAGATACTCATCGTTGTCTCATTTTGGAGCCGCTGTGTTTTCGTTGGGTTCACGTTTTAAGGAAAACATAAAGCTGCCTTATATGGAGTCAGGCCAATCAAGGTCAAGAATGCCTGCTCTGACGAGCAGCAGTTCTCTGATGTCACAGGCAGCCATGTTGGTCTGCCGTAGAAGAGTGAGATTTGAGTTCAGTAGAACATCAAACACCAATGAGATTTTCCAGAAGATAAGCGTTCTAGAGCAGGGGTGGCCAAACTGCAACTCAGGAGCCACATGTGGCTCTTTCATACATGTTGTGTGGCTCTCAAAGCTCCCACTACCGCCACTGGCTGGCTTGAAGATGTTTCTCTCTTTAAAGCACTTCTCTAAACCAAGCCAGCCAGCAGCTTGGAGAATGCATCTAAAGTTAAAGTTGCTTTCTTTCCACCTCTCCATCCCAATCTATTTTCCTTCCTTCCTCCCTCCCTGCCTGTCTTGCAGCTTTCAAACATCTGACGTTCACATCTTGCGGCCCTCAAAGATCTGACATTTATTTTATGTGGCTCTTACATTAAGCAAGTTTGGCCACTCCTGGTTTAGAGTCAAAGCTCTCAGAGCAGCTTGCAGCCTTCTTTTCCTTCCCCTCCCCACAACAGACACCCTGTGAGGTAGGTGGAGCTGAGAGAGCTCTGACGGAAACTGCTCTTGAGAGGAACAGTTCTGCAAGAACTTGTGACTGACTCAAGGTCACATCAGCAGGTCATGTGGAGAAGTGGGGAATCAAACCCGTTCTCCCAGATAAGAGTCCGCACACTTGATCACTATGTTTGCCTTGTGATCCACAACTTGCATTTAGTGATACATTTAAAAACTGATGTTAAATAATAGCAACTCTTTTTTGGGGGGGGGGAGTAGCTTTAAAATTCACTCATAAACACACTGGGTTGGGTCCAGTGGTTCCCTCCCACAAAGTGAAGAATCTCCTTTTAGAGAAAGGGTGTTTCCTCCAACAGGAAAGTTTTCACTTAGTGGAAAGAAACCACTGAACGCCACCTGTAACTTAGTTCTACAGTAATTACCAGCGCTTACTTTCAAACAGCTCCGAACTGGATGGTCCAGGCTAGCCCAATCTCATCAGATCTCAGAAGCTAAGCAGGGCGGGCTCCGATTAGTATTTGGATGGGAGACCTCCTTGGAAGTCTCAGGTTACTAAGAGCGGCCGGAAATGGCAAGACACCTCTGAATGTCTCTTGCTTTGAAAACCCCACAGGTCGCTATAAGTCAGCTGTGATTTGATGGCACTTTCTACGACCAAAGGAATGATCTCGATTGTGGCCCAAAGTTAAGACTCTGCACAAGAACTCTCTCTCCAGATCCAGCTGCGGTGTAGTGGTTAATCTGGAGAACTGAGTTTGACTCCCCGCGCCTCCACATGTAGCCAGCTGGATGCCCTTGGGCCAGTCACAGTTTTCTCAGAGCCCTCTCAGTCCCATCTACCTCACAGGGTGCCTTTTGTGGGGAAGGGAAGGTGATTGTAAGCTGCTCTGAGACTTCTTCGAGCAGTGAAAGGTGGGGTATAAAACCAACTCCTCCTCCCCCTCCTCCTCCTCCTCTTCTTCTTCTAAAATGAAAGTGATTCAGGGTGGAAAAGGGCCTTTGAATTCAAGGAATACAGGAGCAGAAGACAATGTCTGTAAGGGTGTACGAGCCAACAGAAAATGCCTTCCATGCATCACCAGGGAGAGAGCCACTCAAATTCCATACTAGTTGAGAATTTCACAGTCATTTCTAATCAGTGATATTAACAAGAGCTGTTTCATATGATTATTGCAGCTGTTCTACAAAGCCGGACTCCTGGCTGATTCAAAGTTGATATTTATACAGTGACATCATGTCCATAGTGCTTCACACAGTCATGTATTCCTGTCCAAAAGACTTTACAGTCTCCGTGTTTTTCAACGCTTGCTGTTTGAGTGACAGAAACATAACATCGATAACTCGTTGTCAATGAGGTTGTGTGATCCCACACACAGGTATGCGTTCAGAGAGCCTATTAGGAAAGGACTGCAGCATTCGCAGTTCCAGAAATGCAGGTCTCAAACTTTTATTTGGCTGCAGCGTTGCTGTATGATCACATTCCCCCTTCTGTTTCTCTTTGCAAATAGCTGTGGAATGTTTGATGAGATAGGAGGGTTTGTTTTGAGCATTACTTGCTCATCACTGTACAAGTGCACAGGCTAATCAGAATTGGAATACTTCATGCTCCTTGGTGGAAACACTACCATTCATACAAGGAAATGAATTATTTCCCACCATGGCCAATCAGGCTTCCAAATAGCTAACAATTTGTTGGAAACCATCTAGCTAACTATCTCTGATGATGCTGAGACTCCAAAACAATTGTGAACTGACGGAATCCTAGACTGCTGTATCAAGAACTTGGCTAAGGTATTCCATAAGTCCAGGGCTTTTTTTTGTAGCAGGAACTCCTTTGCATATTAGGCCACATACCCCTGATATAACCAATCCTTTCTGGAGCTTACAGTAGATCCTGTACTAAGAGCCCTGTAAGCTGTTGGAGGATTGGCTACATCAGGGGTGTGTGGCCTGATATGCAAAGGAGTCCCTGCTACAAAAAAAGCCCTGGGCTATGGTATTCCTTAAGCCTATCTGTATAATGGCCCCAGCAAATGGAAACTCAAATGTATAAATGGTGGGCATAGATAGTTTTCAATTTAAGCCATCTTTAACCTATGTTGTCAAAGGCTTTTGCAGCCGGAGTCTGTTGGTGGTTGTAGATTTTTATACAAAATATATACAAAAGAACCCCCTCAGCTAAGCTCCTTCATTAGCATGTCACAGCCCAGGAAGCTCCCACAAGACAATGACTCAGCCCTACCCCACCTGCCTGAGTAGATATAAATTACCTGCCCACCAACTTCTTCTCAATTTGACCCAGAGAGAACTCCAGTGTTCTGGGTTACACCTCTGAGGATGCCCGTCACAGTTGCTGGTGAAACGTCAGGTTTCACAATGCCAAGATCATGGCCACACAGCCCAGAAAATCTACAATAACCATCTTTGATCTGTTTCAACACTGTCAGTTTTAAGAAGAAACAAAGCATCAGTATTGTGAACTTTTACCATTGGTTATATCAGTAAACAAAGACAAATTGCCTCCTTCCATCTCTCAGAAGTTCTTTCTCAGTGACAAAAGAAATTGTGAGATTCTTTGGGAGATGCCGTCGGCTTCCCGCCATTTTCACAATGAGCTGCTCTTTATTACAGCCCTGGAAAGCCTGTCTCTCCTGGAGGATCTATAACAGGAGCAAAGTCTAGATAAAGGTTTAGAATGTTACCCTGTATGATCGAAAACAAAGTTGGGTTCAGTAGAAGTTAACATTAACAATGCAGGAGCCTGACGAAGAAACATGAGTCGGTGAAAATGATGATATTATCACACAGGTTTAAAAAAAAGAGCACTCTCAAATATCATAGAAGGAAAATGGAGGAAAGAATCCCCACACAAACAACTGCCAGGTTGGAGGTTCTTATAGATATAATGCTGAAAACTAGAACCTGAATTTGAAAAACGCTCATGTAATATAGAGGCTAAGAACATCCTCAGTTCAAATCTCTCTCCACAGCCACGGAGCACTCCATTTCTCCTGTGTGCCTCACCCCTGGAGGGCAGCTTACCTCTGGAGAACAAGGTTTGAGATAACCCGAGATAATGGGGAGCGGGGGGGGGGGGGGTTGAACCCTGGTCTGCTAAGATTTAGTACAAAAGCAAAATTTGACCCAAGATAAATTCAGGAACAGACGTGAGTTCAGTATAAAAGTGAATTTCAGGAACAGAATTCAGCCTGGGATAACAGCTCAATGTGAAATTGCCCTCGATGACTTCTTGTTGTTGTCATCAAGTTGCAACTGACTTACAGACAGGGCCGGATCTAGAGGGGGTGCTTGGGTATGCAGTCCATTCTATTCTATGGGCCTATAAGATACAATGGACCCTTAAGGGGGCGTCATTTTTAAAATCCCCCCCCCCTCAAAAAACATGTTGATCCGATTCTGCTTATGGAGACCCTGTAGGGTTTTCAAAGCAAGAGACTTTCAGAGGTGGTTTCTCATTTCCTGCCTGTGCTTAGCAACCTCGGTATTCCTTGGTGGTTGCTGTGGGGTGGCCTGAATTAGCTGATGCTCAACCAGCTAATGCTGCGAACACCCCTGCCAGTGACTCCAAAGCGGCAGAAGCAGGTCCCAGTATTCAAGCCACTGGTGACAGTGCATGCACTGGGACTGCCAAGGAGGTGACCCTGCAAGGCAGCACCCCGGGGTCAGGATCCAGAAGAGACTCCACAAGCTGCCTCATCTCCTCCTTTCACAGAGCTCTTGGAGCATAAGAGGCAGTGGGCGCGCCTACAATTCCTTGACAGGAGGTGAAGCATGTGCCTCACTGCCTGACGATTACCAAGTCAGGAGGACCACCTGGACAAATGAGCCAAGTGGATGGTTCAATCACAAGCTCAACAAGACCCAGCTGTGAGCTGAGCATAAAGGAAGGAAGCATGGATGGTTCAGGTGTTGGAGCAACTTGTCACGATACTGAAGATCGGGGGTGTCAAACTGATTTGTTATGAGGGTCGAATCTGACATAAATGAGACCTTGTTGGGCTGCGCCATGTGTAATGCCAAGGTAGCAGAGCTATAGGACACAAACACACACACACACATATTAAAACATGCCTAAAAGATTAGCATTCTTGCAATATTTTGTTTATTTAACAGTTTCTGATTACTGACACCTCTTGCTCTGAATTATTGCATCAAAATCTGGAGACAATGTCTATGCTGTAGCACTCTTGAGTAGGCTGTTCAGGTGTGTATCTGTTAAGTTGCAAACCTACTTTTGATTTATTGACATTTGTTACAGAAATCTCATGGTCAAAGCTTTGAGCCTAAGACCCAAGAGAAAACATGAAATGGCTGGGCATTATGAGCTTTTGTATATAAGTTGCTTTATGTGCTGGTCAGTCAATGGAGAAAATAGAGGCCTTGCTCTGCAGCTCCTGTGCAATTAAGCAAGCCTGGCAAAGCAAGCTGTGATGCAGAAGGAAGCAAGAGAGAGTAGGAAGCAGATGACAGTGAGTTCCTCACGGACCTGATAGGAGTCCTCCGGGGGCCTGATTCAACCCTCAGGCTGCATGTTTGACACCCCTGTGTGACCACTGTACCAGACCCTGCTACCCCTTGCAATTTTTGAACTCCTGGCTCTGACCTCTTGACCTGCTCAACCATGTCTCTCAGACCTGCTCTTGCTTTGCATACTCTCTGGACCCTTGCTTTGACTTATCCAGTGCATAAATTTTGGACTGAACTCTTGGCTACACAACTCTTGTCAGTGCTTTGCCTTAACTGTCTTGGTCGCTTCTGTCTGAGTCCTCCCTGCCTAAGGTTGCCAATCCCCAGGTGGGGGCAGGGGATCCCCCGGTTTGGAGACCCTCCTCCCCGCTTCAGGGTCGTCAGAAAGCAGGGGGAGGGGAGGGTAATGCCTGCTGGGAACTCTATTATTCCCTATGGAGATTTATTCCCATAGAAAATCATGGAGAATTGATCTGCGGGTATCTGGGGCTCTGTGGGGGGGCTGTGTTTTGGGGTAGAGGCACCAAATTTTCAGTATAGCATCTAGTGCCTCTCCCCAAAATACCTCCCAAGTTTCAAAAGATTGGACCAGGGGGTCCAATTCTATGAGCCCCAAAAGAAGGTGCCCCTATCCTTCATTATTTCCTATGGAAGGAAGGCATTGAAAAGGTGTGCCGTCCCTTTAAATATGATGGCCAGAACTCCCTTTGGAGTTCAATTATGCTTGTCACAGCCTTGATCTTGGCTCCACCCCTAATGTCTCCTGGCTCCACCCCCAAAGTCTCCTGGCTCCACCCCCAAAGTCCCCAGATATTTCTTGAATTGGACTTGGCAACCCTTCCCTGCCTTTGGGCAGTGGTCTTACATCCAAGCGCTAACTGGGTTGACCCTGTTTAGCTTCCAAGATCTGATGAGACAGGGCTAGCCTGAGCTATCTAGGCTGCTGTATACACACAACCAGGGCTTTTTTGTAGCAGGAACTCCTTTGAATATTAGGCCACACACCCCTGATGTAGCCAATCCTCCAAGAGTTTACAGGGCTCTTAGTACAGGGCCTACTGTAAGCTCCAGGAGGATTGGCTACATCAGGGGTGTGTGGCCTAATATGCAAAGGAGTTCCTGCTACAAAAAAAGCCCTGCACACAACAATGTATAAAAGGGCAGAATTTGCAAGCACTAAAGCATTTTTCATATGTTGCCACCTGTTAATATTTCTGTTTATGCATCTCCCCACACACACACTTTTTCTAAAAGGGCAGAAATTAAATCAGATGTCTTTTTTTGTTTTGTTTCTGTACAGCAAAATTTGTTAAGACATGCAGTCTCAAAGGGTGAATGTGGGATTCCTTTGTTGTTCTGCACCTAGTACTTTTTTTTAAATACAGGGTCTTAACCGCTTGTTTCAATTAATTAATGTTTTTAAAGAAATATACCATCTGATCACAAATCTCTGCAGATGCAAGAGATGTGAGTTCTTTCCTGTCCCTTTTTTGTTTTTCAAAGGACCTGGTTGCAAAAATAATTTTGTTCCATGTCAGTTAAACCCATGAGACATTTAGCAAGGGTGTTCCTTAGATCCAATTATTATGCAATTGTCATGATATCTGTAATATGACCCATTGGTTCACTTAAAAACAAGGATTTAGATACACCAACTCATATATATTGCCTCATCATCCATAAGATTAATATTTCATAACGGGATTTATTTTGCAGACAGAGAAAATTTAAAGTTTTCACTTTCAATTTTCAACTCCATCTAGGAAAAAGTTGAATACGATATTTTATGCAAGAGGGAGAAAACTCTTCTCAACCCTTCCTGGTTTTCATGAAGAGTGTTCTCCCACTTAATTTTTTACGGGTCTCTTAGTATCTGTACAAAGTCCTTCATTTCCACTATATAATTGTCTCCTCCTAGTTTTGACAGAAGTGTTTTTTTAAAGAGACCGTTCTGCTATCTGCCATGATAAAAAAAGAAAAACAAGAAGAGGCAGGACAGGGGAAATTGTAGCCAAAAATTATGTCTTCATGAACCAGGTAGAGATAATCATCACTGCCTGTTCTCATCGCTTGAGAGCCAGTTTGGTGTAGTGGTTAAGTGTGCGGACTCTTGTCTGGGAGAACCAGGTTTGATTCCCCACTCCTCCACTTGCACCTGCTGGAATGGCCATGGGTCAGCCATAGCTCTGGCAGAGGTTGTCCTTGAAAGGGCAGCTGCTGTGAGAGCCCTCTCAGCCCCATCCATCTCACAGGGGTGTGTTGTGGGGGAGGAAGGTAAAGGAGATTGTGAGCCGCTCTGAGACTGAAAATCGAAGTGGAGGGTGGGATATAAATCCAAAATCTTCTTCTTCCTCCTCTGCAATGCAACCCCACACCAGCTTTGAAGCTTTTTCATTTCTTCGGTGTCTACCACAAGTCACGTACCTTTGGAACTTTCCCACATGACTGGTAGATGAGTGAATCAAACAAAAGTTTGCCCTTTACGGAGCTCTGTCCTTACTTTAGCTCCTGTTGCTGCAGTTCCATGGTGCTTTTCACTGTCCAGAGACATCCCATTCAGAAAACCCTATCTAGAAAGTTTGCAATTCTTGAGGCAATATTGCCTTGTATCATATGCTCCTCATCCTCCTGTATCATATGCTTCTCACCAATTGCCATTATTCATGCCACAAGAATAGCTAAAGTGTGCCCCTGCCAGGGTTCATATCTGGAATATATAAAGCATTGGAAGAAACTGCTTTGTAGCACAACAGAGTGCCAGCTCTGACTTGACAAATTTGAAGAAACTCCAGTCTTCTTTGTAGAAGGCAAGTAAGTAACTGGGGAAAGATGCAACTCTGCACCTCCTAGGCATCAACAGGCACTCTGAAGAGATGATAGGTTATATAATATAGTGGGTTCAATGCAAGGAGGAGACACAGTTGTAGTGAACATAGCTCTCTTTATTCAGTACAGCATAATAACGGCTGAAATCTAAGAAGGGCTAATGCGGCCAACTATATACAGTTCAAGGTTCCCGTGCTAGGACGCCATTGGATCATTCAAACCAGCAGGGGGCCCGTGATTGGAGCAGGGCAGCAAGGATTTGGATTCTACTGCCCATTGTTCCCGAGTCCCCAAGCTCCGACCTAAAGACTCCAATGAGCCAGGCAGGAACACAGGTAAAAACATCATTAGTCCACATACACAACAGGTTAGGTGCCCATCCTTGAATTTTGGACTAAAATGGGAATGTATTTGTTACTAGGCAGAAATAGAGCTGCCCAACTTAGTTCAGACTTCACTAATATGAAGAGCTGGAATCTTTTATTACCATATGTAAAGTTCTGCATTTAGGTAGGAAAAATCCAAGGATGGCGGAGACTTGTCTTAGCAGTAGTATGTACGAAAAGGATCTTAGTAGATCATATGCTGAACATGAGTCAACAGTGTGATGCGGTGGCTAAAAAGGCAAATGCAATTTTGGGCTGTATCAACAAAAGTATAGTGCCCAGATCACGTGAAGTGATGGTATCGCTTTACTCTGCTCTGGTAAGACCTCACCTGGAGTCTTGTGTTCAGTTTTGGGCACCAAAAGAGGTTGAAGGAGCTGGGCGTGTTTAGCCTGGAGAGGAGGCGGCTGAGAGGTGATATGATCACCATCTTCAAGTACTTGAAGGGCTGTCATATAGAGGATGGTGTGGAATTGTTTTCTGTGGCCCCAAAAGGTAGGACCTGAACCAATGGGTTGAAATTAAATCAAAAGAGTTTCTGGCTCAACATTAGGAAGAACTTCCTGACCGTTAAGAGTGAGTCCTCAGTGGAACAGGCTTCCTTGGGAGGTGGTGGGCTCTCCTTCCTTGGAGGTTTTTAAACAGAGGCTAGATGGCCATCTGACAGCAATGAAGATCCTGTGAATTTATGGGGAAATATCTGTGAGTTTCCTGCATTGTGCAGGGAGTTGGACTAGATGATCCTGGAGGTCCCTTCCAACTTTATGATTCTATAAAAGTTTCCCTGTCTGGCTTTGTACAAGGCCTGCCTCTTACCCATTCTAATTGGTTCTGGTCCTGGAATGACAGTTATGATAGGATGCATTTTGGCCAATCCTGGTGGGCTAGGATTAAAACAAAAACCAGAATGACACAAGGAGTTTCATTCTTTGATTGCACTTTCTCCTTCCCCCCTTTCTTTTGATGCCTGCTGAAAAGACACAGCTTTGATAGATCTGCTCCAAGTCAACGATGCAGAGGGATACTCTGACCTGGATGGCTCAGGCAAGCCTGATCTCATCCGATCTCAGAAACTAAGTAGGGCTAACCTTGGCATAGTACCTAGACGGGAGGCCTTCAAGTAATACCAAGCCAGGATGCAGAGGCAGACAATAGCAAGCTACCGCTTTGAAATGCCCAAGCCCCATTAGGTGTCGTCCAAAGTCAACCATGACTTCCAGGCATGCATTCACATATACATAAACATGCACACACACAAACACAAAGGCACAACTAGCTAACGTTGTGCCCAAGGCAAGAACATAAAATTTCACCCCTATACTTTCATAGCAGTTATTTTAGTTTAAAAAGTAAATACGTGAAGAACAAGAGTAATGACAAGAGTAAAAACCAGGCCTCCTTTTGGGCAGGAGCTCATAGGAGCAGAGCTCGAGAACCTCTAAGTTTTATTTTGCTCTTTTTTCCCCTTTCTCCGCCCCTCCCAAATACTTGCTTCTAGGCTCCATTGTTCAAAGCCCCTGTTAAAATTTTGCCAAACTCTATGATTTGACATACTTTCTCAAAACATATAAAGCAGACAGATGGAAATCCTCATGATGCCACTGTCGTCACATAGGAGAAAGTCATTTCAAAAGTATGATGGGAGTAAAGTTTTAGTATGACAATTATAATTCAAGAAGCATGTTAAAGCAGATGCTGAGCTGATATAATTTAGTACACCTTCCGGTGATGTCAGAGGTATGTGACATATGCAAATAAGTTGTGCTAATGAGCTCTGGCACCTCTTTTTCTACAAAATGACCCCTGCTTGTGGTGAATATTACTGTATAATAGCATTTCAATATATGCAGAGTCTTGGAGTGTGTGGGGGCTGGCACAGCACTGTATTCTTGGATGTTACTCTAGGTGCAGTGTGCCTTTTGTCGTTGTTGATCTATATAACAACCAGAGGCACCCTCAAAGATGACCAGAGGGTTCAAAGGAGTATTCATTGTGAACACTTATTTGGGAGAGATGGCAACAGATAACTAGTTTGGGAAGTTTTTAAACAGGGAGTCAGTCTATGGGTACCAAGTTAGGTGGTTGAAAGAGGGGTAAAAAAGGGTTTTGGCCCCAGGTCCAAAGCCTTCTATGAGTGATTAAACAAGCTAACATCTGTTGATGGAAAGATCTTTAAGGGGAAAGCGTTTGTGCATTCATGGCTAGATAAATAGGAGGTGAACACTGTCAATTTCTCAATGACCTTTTAAAAACAACGGTAACAATGAATGGGGCATATTTGCTTACAGATCTGATACAGGCCAGAATGGGGGGGTGGGAATGGAGTGATAATCATAAGTGAAGGGAGAAGCAGACAGCTTTCAAAAGCTTCTGCATTACAAATCTGTGAAGTATTTGTGCAACACCACCTCAGAGAATCAAGCTCAAAAAGCGCAGAATCAATAAAAAAAGGCCATTAAAAATCAATCTTTTAGCAATGTATGAACTTGGTTTGCGTGTCCTTAGCCACCCTTTTTAAACACTAATTCTGTAATAATTCCAAACTGATATGCAGAGAACATGCCAATGTAAATCTATTTGAGTACTCGAGAAAAAAATTAAGAGCTTAAATTGGGAAAAGATTAGCTTTATAGGGCAAAAAAATAATAATAATCTGTGCTGAATGATCAGAAATGTTTAGAACAATTTTGGTTAGCAATTTGGAAGAGATTAAAAAGGGCTAGACATAAAATTAGGAATGATTTAAACAAAAATCATTATATCATTTCAAGGATGGAGAAATGGCAGAATTAAAAAAAAAAAAGATTGAGGACGTACTCCAATGACAGGCACGGGTGGGTTTCCCCCCCAAATCAATCTATGCACGAAGTCTTCCACAGAATATTAGCCAGAGGTTTATATATCTGCACGAAGTTTCGTTTTTGTAAGGGTTTGCTAAATTCAAACGAATGGACTGCTTTGTCCTTTAATTTGCACAGTATTAAATGATTTTACATACAAGAGGAAAATCTGTAGCCAGTTTCTCCAATTAACCTGATTGCAGGGGGAAGTAATTTAGAAATTGACCTGTTCTTGCTCAGAACTCTTTATTTTAGCCTTCTGGGCATCTTTTCTGTTTGCTTCTCTCTTTTTTAAAAAAACCCAAGTTCAGAAGTTCGTGGTCAGAACTCCCAACAGGTTTCAGATGTACCGGAGCTCCCCGCCCCCCAGTCATTCCTCCTTTCTACTCTTATTTGTCGAAGGTTCTTGAAGAAGATGAAGAAGACTGCAGATTTATACCCCACCCTTCTCTCTGAATCAGTGTCTCAGAGCAGCTTACAATCTCCTTTATCTCTTTCATGCACAACAGACACCCTGTAAGGTGGGTGGGGCTGAGAGACCTTTCCCAGAAGCTGCCCTTTCAAAGACAACTCCTACAAGAGCTATGGCTAATTCAAGGTCATTCCAGCAGGTGCAAGTGAGGAGTGGGGAATCAAACCCGGTTCTCCCAGATAAGAGTCTGTGCACTTAACCACTACACCAAACTGGCTCTCTTTGGGTATACAATGAATGCTCCCTTAATTTAAAAAAAAAAATCTTTCTGTGAATAGTAAGTTATATGGCAGGAGGAAGAGTTTGAGCCTAGAATTCTCCCTTAGATGCTAGTTTTCCCTGCAAGGGGGGAAAATCCTCTAGTTTTATAGCAGGCAGCAGGTGATATGAAAGACCCTCCCCCTTGATGGACTAATGGGCTGATTCAATATAAGGCAGCTTCATGTGCTTTCAGCTCATTAATCCTTCAAGGTTAGTATCGTCTGTTCAGACTTGCAGTGGCTGTCCAGGGTCTGAGACTGAGGTCTTTCACATCACCTACTACCTGGTCCTTTTAACTGGAGATGCTGGGGATTGAACCTGGGACCTTTTGCATGCCAAGAAGATGCTCTATCACTGAGAACCACAGCCCCTGTCTGTCATTCTGGATGATATCCAGAGGGTTGCAGCACTTTTCAGATTGGAAGGCCCCTGGAGCAAGCCTAGCAAACAGCCTCTGTGATGCTACAAGCCAATGCGGCAGGGACCACTTGGCTCAGGAATGCCAACAATAGGCATTGGCTCACCCTGTGCTTCCTGCCGTATACTGGCAGCAGTGCAGAAGGCAGCAACTGGTGAGCTGACAACTGATTATCCTTGATTATCCACTGAGGGGTCCAAACCAAGTGGCCCCCAAGGCACTGGGAGAGTTTCAAGAGTTTGGCTGTGCTCGCCTCTCAATTCCAGTGGCCCTCTGAAGCACAGCAGTTCAGTAGGAAATTAAATTAAACTTTAACGCAGACCTGGAGCTCAACTTAAATAGGACTGCTCTAACAGTGAAGTAGTTGCAGGGAGAGCTGCAAGGAGAGGAGGAGGAGGAAGTATGGCCAGGGGTGGAATTCTAGCAGGAGCTCTTTGCATATTAGGCCACACACCCCTGATGTAGCCAATCCTCCAAGAGCTTAAAAAAAAGAGCCTTGTAAGCTATTGGAGGATTGCCTACATCGGGGCGTGTGGCCTAATATGCAAAGGAGCTCCAGCTAGACTTCCACCCCTAGGTATGGCCATCCCATTGCCTTCTTCTGCATAGCACTCTTTGTCTTCCTTGGTGGTCTCCCATCAAAGTACAAACCGTAGCCAACACTCTTTAGCTTCCAGTCAAAGCTGGTCTATTTATGCAGAAATCTATGTGTGCATCACAATCTCTTTGTGCACACTGTAGCTTCTTTATCAGAATTTCTACCTACACTTCCTGAAAATTGCTAGACAGTTTCGGAGAACACCTTCAGAGAGCTTTAACAAACTGAAATCAATAAGGGCTTTTTAGGCCCTTATTGATTTTTACAGTTTCTTCCACACTTCACCATTTGTACAGTTTGAACAAGATTTTTTCACCCTTGGAAATACAGACCTCTGTTTCGTACTCCTAACTTCTGAAATTACACTGAGTAAGTTTGTTGTGGGATGGAAGGTGGACTAGTATAGCCTGATCTCATTAGATCTTGGAAGCTAAGCAGGGTCAGTACTAAGAAGGAAGAACACCAAGGAACGCTCGGCAGAGGAAGGCAATGGCAGACCACCTCTGCTCCTCACTTGCCTTGAAAGCCCCTTTGTGGGGTTAGTTCTTATATGGGCGACCACTAGGCTTCCCAATCCCCAGGTCCCAGAGGGGGATCCCCCGGTTTTACAGGCTTCCTCCCTCCCCCAGCCAGCTGGCCGGCGGGGGAAGCCCCACCCCCAGAGCCATCATGCACCTCCATGAACGATTCCCATAGGGAATGATGGGGAATTGATCCGTGGGTATCGGGGGCTCTGGGGGGGCTGTTTTTTGAGATAGAGGCACCAAATTTTCAGTATAGCATCTAGTGCCTCTCCCCAAAATACCTCCCAAGTTTCAAAACGATTGGACCAGGGGGTCCAATTCTATGAGCCCCAAAAGAAGGTGCCCCTATCCTTCATTATTTCCTATGGAAGGAAGGCATTTAAAAATTTGTGTAGTCCCTTTAAATGTGATTGCTAGAACTCCCTTGAAGTTCAATTATGCTTGTCACACCCTTGTCTCCTGGCTCCACCCCCAAAGTCTCCTGGCTCCACCCCCAAAGTCCCCAGATGTTTCTTAAATTGGACTTGGCAACCCTAGCAACCACCAAGGAACACTCTGCAGAGGAAGGCAATGGCAAACCACCACTGCTTCTCACTTGGCTTGAAAGCCCCTTTGTGGGGCCAATTCTTGGATGGGAGACCACCAAGGAAGACTCTGCAGAGGAAGGCAATGGAAAACCATCTCTGCTTCTTGCTGGCTTTGAAAGCCCCTGCTGGGGTCAGTTCTTAGATGGGAGACCATCAAGGAAGACTCTGCAGAGGAAGGCAATGGCCAACCACCTCTGCTTCTCACTTGCCTTGAAACCCCCTTTGGGGGGTCAGTTCTTAGATGGGTGACCATCAAGGAAGACTTTGCAGAGGAAGGCAATGGCAAACCACCTCTACTTCTCACTTGCTTTGAAAGCCCCTTTGGGGGGTCAGTTCTTAGATGGGTGACCATCAAGGAAGACTTTGCAGAGGAAGGCAATGGCAAACCACCTCACTTGCTTTGAAAGCCCCTTGCTGGGGTTGCCATAAATCAGCTGTGACTCAATGGCATTTTACACACACACACATTTGTTGTGCACACACAGAAGATTATGGTTGTCAGGCCTCTACCAACAATTCCCAAAGTAGATTTCATTGACATGGCTTGGGAAGGTCATGTCTGATCTAGAAATGACATCACTCCTTGGTGACGTTCTATGAATGTTCCCAAATCTCTACGGTAAAAACCACAGAGATTGAGAGGATATCTACAGCATAACCCTAAGATTATGTTACTTGCAGGTCAGGTGCCATTTTCCCCTACCTTTTTTCCTGCTCCCACCACAAATATTAGCTGGAGTGGGAAAGTACAGTAAGAATGGGAGCATGAAATCCCCCACTGGAAATGGGCTAATGGTAACCCTATGTGCGGTGTAGACTTGCTGTTCATGAAACAATCCTGATGTCTTGCTAAGTATGCAGAGCTAGTTGATTAGGGACCAAGATTGTAGCCTTTATCAGGAATGTATGAAAAATTGTTACAATTTTAATACAATTCATTTCATTTAAAATGTTTCCATGCCTCGTTTCCACTCAATTAGGGTCAAGGCATGAAACATGAAAATAGTAAAATAAAAATAAAATAGTAAATAAAATAAAATAAAATAAAATAAAAAGCACTTAAAGTAATAAAACAATCCAATAAAAACATATAAACATACAAGACCAAAACCAAGGAGGGCCAATAACAGTGATTGGTGGTACGTCGAACCAAACAAAAATGTCTTCATCTTCTGGCAAAGGACACTGATAAAGGGACGCATACAAATCTCCAGAATTTGCAGGCCATGATCTAGAAAGCCCATTCTCAGGTTGCCACTGTCTAACCTCAGATGGCAAGGGCACCCAAAGTAGGCCTCCAAAGATGACCAGAGTGAATAGGTAGGTTTATTTGGAAGAACATGGACATTCAGGTATGTTAGCCTCAAGCTGTAAGGGCCAATACAACACTCTTAATTGAGCCTGGAAGCAAATTGGGAGCCAGAGTAGGTGCAAGAAAATTGAACAGATGTGGTCCCTTACAACCCACTCCAGGCAACACTATGACCACAGCATTCTGTAGAATTGCCACTTTTGGGTGGTCTTTTAGGGCAACCCCATGCAAAGCACATTGCAGGATGGCAAGATCTTTCCTATCTGGGAAGGGCTGCAGCATGTTCAACAGCCGAAGCTGGTGAAAAGTACCCTGGCCATCAGTGCCCCCTGTTTATCCAACAGGAGATCTGGGTCCAAGAGCATCGTATGCTATGAACAGTGTTCCCTCTAAGTTGAATTAGTGTGAGCTAGCTCACAGTTTTTTAGCCTACAGCTCATGCATTTTTGTCTTTGCGCAGGAAAAATGGCCCCAGAGCAAACTAATTTATGCAATATCTCACAACTTTAATGTCAGTTGCTCACAAAGCAGAATTTTTGCTCACAAGACTCCACAGCTTAGAGTGAACATTGACTATGAACCTGGTCTTTTAGGGGGAGTGCAACTGAATCCAGGTTCATATTACAGTCCTGTGTGATTCCTGCACTTGCACGTTTGTGGTGAGCTCACATCATAGGATCTGCATTTCTACACAAAGAATGCAGGAAAACGCACCAGGTGTTTTCATAGATCATTCACACGTCACAACCACGATACATGCAAACCTGCTACCCCAGAGCTAAAGTAATAGCATGTCAAAGGCTTACATCTATTCTAGGAGTTGGTGCATTCCACTGCAGCTGAATAACAGTCAAGACAAGAGCGAGGCGATCTTTTATTAATGTTGCACAAAAAAAAATTGGCAGGAGCAAACAATCAAAATCTATTTTATGGATTTCATTCTTAATTTATCCCCTTTTACTCCTCGACTCCTACAGCTGTTTCTTTGTGAGTGCTGCTCATATTTTCTTACATCCGCTAAACTCAGCTGAAGAAGAAGAAGGGGAGAAAGGGGAGGGGAGAAGAAGAAAAAGAAGGGGAGGGAGAAAAAAAAACTTCCATCCGGTGATGCACTTTATCAAGAAAATTCCACGAGAAATTGGTTGTTACCTGCAGATAACAACTGGTTTGTTAGTTAATGGCTAGCAGCTTAGCCAAGGCCGGTTAATGCTCCAGCTGTCCCATCATTAACTGCAGTAAAGACTGATTCTGAGGAGGTTATTGCCGTGATAAAATATCCTCAAAAGATTATAACAGCAATAGTGAAGAGGGGGGGGGGAGTATTAGTAGCTATAGTGTGACTGAATTGCTGCGTTTGAAAAATTGGTCATTCCCTGGCGGTTCATAACCGATTTTCCACCAGTCAAAAAGCCAGTTGTGCTCTGTTAGGTTTATTGTACAAGGCAATAAAAATATTGGCCAGGTCAAATTGTCAGCATGTCCCGACGTTAACTATTCTTTTTTACTGTGCTTAATTTTTTAAGTGCTACCATAATTCATGATTGCAGAATTTTTAAAACTGAGCTTTTGAAAGTCAACAGACGTTTTGAGAGGCTGAAACCAAGGTGGGGAGTTGTGGCAGGGGGGTGGGGGCAAGGAATTTAATTTCATTTGATAGCTGGTTTTATCCTTCTTTAAAATGTAACCAAATTTTCTCAGTGCGCGGCAGAATCCATGGACCTTCCGGTGGCCAAGTTTGGCTTCCAGCGCATGCATTATGAATGTGGCGTCTGGCGAAACCATCCTGGCCAACTCTTTATCTGTGTTTCCCCTTTAAAAAGCCTTTTGGGCTGTGTATATTAAGTTGCCTATTTGAAATGTAAAACTTTAAAACACAAGATGATGAGAGCAGCCGTAGGCAGGTCAGCCAATCCACGCACTTTATCTAGCCCACACTATTCTGGTCTCCAGTTGCAATTTATAGAGGAAATGTAAAACCACTACACAGCTATGATGATTCTGTTTATTGCCTTGCACCTTGGAGCACCCATCAAGTCTAAGATTTAGGGCATGTAACAGATAGCTAGTTAACACACACAACCAGGAAGCAGAGAAATGTCCCTGGGATAGCAACCTATCTTTCCTCCTTCCAGAATCATTTGCCAGCATACTACAGGCAGTGGGTACAGTTGTCTTAGAGAGAGAGATTGGATTTATATTCCACCTTCAATACCCACATGAGTCTCAGAGCAGTTTACAATCTCCTTTCCCTCCCCTTCTCCACAACAGACACCCTGTGAGGCAGGTGGAGATGAGAGAACTAACAGAAACTGCTCTTGAGAGGAACAGCTCTGCGAGAACTTGTGGCTGACTCAAGGTCACATCAGCAAGTGCACATGGAGGAGTGGGGAATCAAACCTGGTTCACCCAGATAAGAGTCCACACACTTAACCACTGCCAGGGGTGGGATTCTTTGCATATTAGGCCACACACCCCTGATGTAGCCAACCCTTCAAGTGCTGACAAGACTCTTTTTTTGTAAGCTCTTGGAGGATTGGCTACATCAGGGGTGTGTGGCTTAATATGCAAAGGAGTTCCTGCTAGAATTCTACCCTTGAGTCCACTGCACCAAGCTGGCTCTCAGCAAATGACCAATGGCAGCTAAAGAATTCTTCCTTTATGCTCAGCCTAATGAAATGGCATCTTCTTTATTTACTTTATTTATACCCTGCCTTTCTCCCTAGTGGGGAGGGACCCAAAGCAGTTCACATTGTTCCCCTCTCTTCCATTTTATCCCCACAATAACCCTGCGAGGTATGTCAGTTTGAGAGTTTGTGTGAATGGTCCAAGGTCACCCAGAAAAATGCCAGGGCAGAGCAGGGATTCAAACATGGGTCTCCCAGATCTAGGGAAGGGAACAAACCAGCTCATGAACTAATGGTCATGATAAATGTTGCCTGGTTCGTGGTTTGCAACCTGAAGTTTGTATCAGGTCAATCTGCACAGACTTTCCACGAACTTTCAAGCAATTCACAGAGGTTTGTGCTGGTTCATAAGTGGGTACATTTCCATACAGACTGTCTCTGCTCAAACTGATTCCACACTCACCTTACTCTGGGGTTCCATTTCTGGGTGGAGCAAGTTGGCAATTTCACACCAGTTGCTCCGCACCGCCATTTTGCGCGGGACAAATCTGTGATTTGCTGCACCGCAGTGTAAACCTGTTTCTTTGTGTTTACACTGTGGCGTGGCAAATCATGGGTTTGCCCCACACAAAATGGCAGTGCGGAACAACTGGTGTGAAATTGCCAGCTTGCTCTGCCCAGAAACGGAAGTCTGCCCTAGAGCAAGGTGAGTGCGGAATCAGTCAAAATGTTTCCCAAACTTCAAAGCAATGGGGGTGGGGTGTTAAATTCCCCAGCCTTGGAAAATGACCAGTTGTTGTGTTAGTTTCAAACTACATGTATTTATTGCTGAAAGCTAAAACCATTTAAGGGCCCATCATAAGCCTTTATCCTATGTAAAATCATAAAACCTCAATGGAAACCCATTCAACTTGACCTGACACATTTCGACCTAAATTGGTCTTCTTCAGAGGTCAGAAAGGTAAGTACACATATTGGCTCATAATACAGAACAGAATAAAACAATAGAACAATGCTGGACCACAAGGTGATTTCTGTAATATAAAAGAGAAAAATTATAAATTTGTAAAAATATTTTTTCATGCTATTTAAGGATAATATTTAGAATTGATTACTTACGGCGAAGTGACAAAGGCTTAGAGATATTCTTGAGGCCTCTTGTTCTATAGCTTTATGTGTTAATCAAGAGGATACCTATAGCATTCAGTGTTTTTTTGTATGCCTAAGAACAAAATATTAACCAAAATATAGAAGTTAAACCACACTAAAAATAATACAGAATAAAACCTCATATTCTGTATTATTTTTAGTGTGGTTTAACTTTTATATTTTGGTTAATATTTTGTTCTTAGGCATACAAAAAAACACTGAATGCTATAGGTATCCTCTTGATTAACACATAAAGCTATAGAACAAGAGGCCTCAAGAATATCTCTAAGCCTTTGTCACTTCGCCGTAAGTAATCAATTCTAAATATTATCCTTAAATAGCATGAAAAAATATTTTACAAATTTATAATTTTTCTCTTTTATATTACAGAAATCACCTTGTGGTTCAGCATTGTTCTATTGTTTTATTCTGTTCTGTATTATGAGCCAATATGTGTACTTACCTTTCTGACCTCTGAAGAAGACCAATTTAGGTCGAAATGTGTCAGGTCAAGTTGAGTGGGTTTCCATTGAGGTTTTATGATTTTACATGGGATAGAAGCTTATGATGGCCCTTAAACGGTTTAGCTTCCAACAATAAATACATGTATGTTGATTTATGATTTTTTTTACACTTTGTTTTTAATGTTTGGCCCTTTAATTGCATATTAACCTTTTAGGTTTCTTACTCCAGTTTTTGGATTCTTTCCCTTCTTTGTTTTTCTTTAGTCTCAAACTAGTCATATCAGTTTCAAGAGGGTTATCCTTGTAACTTGTAGCCATCTCCAATCAAAAATGGAGGTGGCCAACCACGGATGAGTAATCATTCCAAAACAGTCACACAGCTGTAGAGACCCTTTCCCCTCATTGTGACAGAAACCTGAGATAACCAAATCAACATACAGGAGATGGAGAACCTAATTTTCCTTAAGACCATGAAGGCAGAGAGCGAACAGCTACATAGGATCTGACTGGTCAATTAATGCAGGGGTCTTACTGCATGTAAGATACTCTCAAAGAACACGTTTACAAGCAGGCAAGCTTTCCTTTTTCAAGTGCAGCTACCACACGCTGCCTCACAAGCTGCATTGGCAATGAAGGCTGGAAGAGAACCAGAGACAAAGAAACAGCATCCAGACTGCCCAAGTACTTGGGGCAAGGATCACAACAACTACAGAGCCAGTGGCTTACGGATTTCTGGGCATGACTCAAATTCTGACAGGAAAGATCAGTAATTCTAGACAGCTGAGGAAATGATCTGAAGTATCCAAGGCCCTGAATGGCACCTGGACAACAAATCCCAAAGGCATGGAAGTCTAAGCACTTACATCATAAATTGAGCCAAATACTTTGGGCATTAAGCAGACACAAAAAAGGAGGGATTGTAAACCCATAAGAACATAAGAGAAGCCATGTTGGATCAGGCCAACGGCCCATCCAGTCCAACTGTGTGTCACACAGTGGCAAAAAAACCCCAGGTGCCATTAGGAGGTCCATCAGTGGGGCCAGGACACTAGAAACCCTCCCACTGTTGCCCCCCGCCGGGCACAAGAATACAGAACAAAAAAACCTTCAAGCTTCCAAGAGAATAACTAGATCGGAATTCTGAAATGGTATTGGGGACCTAAACAACCCAGAATGCCAGTATGGATACCCTTCCGAAAATCTGAATACAAAAAAATCTGTTTTCCCTCACTGTCTCTTGGATGACGCTCTGGACTCAGCCTTCCATCATTCTGGTAACTGATCTCTGGGCTGGACTCTTGGCTACTATCAGGCCTCAGATTCAGTGGGAGCTCACAGGAGCACAGCTCCTGAACCTTTCTTAGAGTTCCAGCTCCTCCTTCTGGAGCTCCACCTCCTTGTCCATTGAATAGTATGTGCAGCTGCATAACAATCCCTGGATGAGCTCCACCACCTATTTTTCTACAAAATGACCGCTGGCTACCATACTTGGGACTAGCGCCTCTATCTGTCTGCACCCCAGGACACTCAGACCGATTATCCACTAGGCTTGTTCCGGCATCGGAGTTCTTCCCCCCGCCCACCGATGCTTCTGTCCAATTTCGCACGAGCTGCCGCAACTTAGCCCACCTTTTTCCCATGGCAAGCAAGATCCTCTGAAAAATGGTTCTGCTTGCCGTGGGAAAGAGGCAGGCCAAGTCTCAGCCACGGGACAGCTTGTGCAAAACTGAATGGAAGCGTCGAGGTTGGGGGAAGAGCTCCGACACCGGAACTAGCCTTGTGGGGAATCGGTCTCACTGTCTTACTGTGGTCTCAGTCTTGCATGTGAGTTGGGCTTTGTTGCTCATATGCAAGGGTAGAATTCTAGCAGGAGCTCCTTTAAATATTAGGCCACATACCCCTGATGTAGCCAGTCCTCCAAGAGCTTACAAAAAATAGCCTTGTAAGGTCCTGGAGGATTGGCTACATCAGAGATGTGTGGCCTAATATGCAAAGGAGCTCCTGCTAGAATTCCACCCCTGCTCATACGGCTACAAGTGGCAAGAACAGGAGCCCTCTCTCCCTTCAGGGACTCTGACATACAGATGCACAAGTGGGATGTGACTCCTACCAGTGGACCCTTGTTGTCTATGTTTGGGAAGAGCTGTGGCTCAGCGCTTGACATGCCTCTGCTTGGCATACAAGTAGGGCTTTTTTTTTTTTGTAGCAGGAACTCCTTTCAGGGCCAGCTCGCCCACTAGGCAAACTAGGTGGTTGCCAAGGCACCGGGAGGAGGGGGGTGCCAAATTGGGCTCCCCCCGGTGCACACAACAACCACCTAGTTTGCCTGCTGCACCCCTGCTGCACCCGCCCCCGCTGCCACCACCCGCCCTCCGCCTGCCTTCCCTCCCTCCCCGGCGCTGCAATGCAACCACGCTCCGTTGCCCGCCTGCACCTCCATCAGAGCACGGCGAGCCACACCTTGCCAAGGCTGGGCCCTACTGGCTTCAATGCAGCCAGCGCACCATCTAATGTTTTGAAGCCCGCATGGGAGAAGGCTTTGCTCCCCCTCACTTCCAGTTCCAGGAAGGAGGGGGGAAAGCCTTTTTCCACGTGAGCTTCAAAGCATTAGATGGAGCACTGGCCGCATCAAAGCTCGTGGAGCCCAGCCTCAGAGCGTCGCTGCTTAGGGTGCTCTGATGGGGGGGGGCAATGGAGTGCGGCTGCATTGCAGCGCCAGGGAGGGAGAGGAGGGCAGCAGCAGGAGGGCAGGGAGAGCTGAGCCTCGTTACATGGGGGGTGGCGGAGTGTAGCGCCGCATTGCAGCACTGCGAGGCCCAGTGGAGGGCAGAGTGGGCAGCGGGCAAGAAGTCTGCCTAAGGCACTATGTGCCCTCGGACCGGCACTGACTCCTTTGCATATTAAGCTATACCCACCTGATGTAGCCAATTCTCGAAGAGCTTACAGAACTCTTCTTACAGGGCCTACTGTAAGCTCCAGGAGGATTGGCTACATCAGGGGTGTGTGGCCTAATATGCAAAGGAGTTCCTGCTACAAAAAAAGCCCTTTATGCTAGAGGCACCAGGTTCAATCCTTGGCATCTCCAGTTAAAAGGATGAGGCAGTAGGTGATGTGAATGACCTCCCCCCCCCCCCCCGAGACCCTGGAGAGCTGCTGCCAGTTTGAGTAGACAAGACTGATCCTGATAGATCAGTGGTCCGATATGGTATAAGGCAGCTTCAATTGTTCTGACCTCTGTGCTTGAATAAGTAATGTTGCACGTGTATCTCTCCAGCTGCCTGCTGACCACTCAAGTATTAGAGCTTTCCACTTGTATGCACAGGTGTTAGTGCATGAAATGAGCTATGCAAATCCACACAGGCACAGATGAACAATGGCAGCTGAGCAATAAGAAATAAACAGTCTTTACAGAAAAGGAGATGCCTTCCTGCTTTCACAAAAACCCTAAACTCACCTAACCTCTCAAAGGTTTCCATTCTGAGGCCAACATTTACACTACTGGGAACAAACCAGGTTCTATAAACTTCAGAACGTTTAAAAAGGTAACAGAAATCTTGGAGATTGTATTGTTTTTATATCTTGCCATCCACCCTGAGTCTCAGAGAGACAGGCGGCTATTATTAAATAAATATTCCAATGAGCTTTGACTGCAGAAACTGCATAGAATTGTGCTGTTGATGGAATCCATATCTTGCAAATTTTACCTAGGGGCAGTGTCAACATACCCTGAGGTGGGCGGTTGCCAGGGCCTGAGCCATCATGTAGGGTTTACGGCCTCTGACCCCCACTGCCTGTGTCCTTCCCCTGCCACCCACCTGTGCGCCTTCCCCCTCCTGCTCATAAGTGCTCTACCAACGCCACCTGTGTTCCTAGCTTCCTAGATCTACCAGGGAAAGCCAAACACATGATGCACATTAACCAGGGCTGCCAATCCCCAGGTGGGGCCAGGGGATCCCCCAGTCTGGAGGCCCTCCCCTACTTCAGGGTTAGCAGAAAGCGGGGGTGGGGGTGGGGAATGTCTTCTGCGCACTCCATTATACCCTATCGAGACCAATTCCCATAGGGTATAATGGGAGAATCAATTTGTGGGTATCTGGGGCTCTAGGGGGGCTGTTTTTTGAGGTAGAGGCACCAATATTTTCAGCATAGCATCTGGTGCCTCTCCTCAAAACACCCCCCAAGCTTCAAAAAGATTGACCCAGGGGGTCCAATTCTAGGAGCCCCAAAAGAAGGTGCCCCTACACTCCAATAGAGAGGAAGCATTTAAAAGTTGTGTGGTCCCTTTAAATGTGATGGCCAGAACTCCCTTCAGAGTTCAGTTGTGCTTGTCACAAACTTGCTCCTGGCTCCACCCCCAAAGTCCCCAGATACTTCAGTCGGACCTGGCAACCCTAACATTAGCTAGGGTTGCCAGCCTCTGGTGGGGTCTGGAGATCTCCTGGAATTACAGCTGATATCCAGACAGCAGAGATCAGTTCCCCTGGAGCAAATGGCTGCTTTGCAGTGTGGACTCTATGGCATTGTACCTTGCTGAGGTCACTCTCCTTCCCAAGCCCTGTTCTCCCAGGCTCCACTCCCTAAATTCCCAGGAATTTCCCGACTTGGAAATGGCCACCCTAACAGTGGCAGCAGTGCTTCTGGCAACCACAGGGGCAGCATTCCCAAATGCATGCACCATACCATCTGGAAGAGGGCTGCAGATGGCTGTAAGCAGGGGTGGAATTCTAGCAGGAGTTCCTTTGCATATTAGGCCACACACCCCTGATGTAGCCAATCCTCCAAGAGCTTACCTAGGGGCCTACTGTAAGCTCCAGGAGGATTAGCTACATCAGGCCTAATGTGCAAATGAGGCCTGCTAGAAGTCCACCCCTGGCTGTGAGCATGGGTGGTTGGAAGGCTTGCCAGCAGGTGAGGGCTGTAGGCCAGGGGGCATGCAGATGAGTGGGCAGGAAAGGAAGCATAAGCAGAGCAATTGGAGGGGAGTGAGGCCCCCTCAAAACCTGGAACTGGCCCCGATTATACTAGATGCAACTGGTACAGATTAGGGTTGCCAGGTTTCACTCAGAAAATATTTGAGGACTTTGGGGGTGGAGCCAGGATCAAAGGTATGACAAGCACAATTGTACTCCAAAGGGAATTCTGGCCACCACATTTAAAGTGACCGTGCCTCTTTAAATGCCTTCCCTTCATTGGAAATAATGGAGGATGGGGCACCTACTTTCAGGGTTCATAGAATTTAACCCCCTGGTCCAATCTTTTTGAAATTTGGGCTTGTTTTAGGAGAAGCATCAGATGCTATCCTGAAAATTTAGCGCTTCTACCTCAAAAAACAGCTCCCACAGAGATCCACTGATTTTCTACATTATACCCTAAGGGAACCGATCTCCATAGGGTATAATGGAGTGTCCAGCAGACATTCAAGCCCCCCCGCCACACACTGTCTGATAACTCTGAAGCAGGGGGAGGGCCTCCAAACAAGGGGATCCCTGCTCCCAGCTGGGGATTGGCAACCCTATTAAGATGCTTGGACTACCTGTTGACAGTAAATTAGAGACTCAGATAATCAATTAAGCAGCAGTCGAAAAAGAGGCCTCTTGTATTTGCTTCTGATGCTGCAGCTTCCAGAAAAACATCCTTCCCAGCAATCTCTTCTCTCATGGCTTGCGCCTACCTTTGTATTTTTCTAACTGCGTTTTCCTTCTATGCGGTGGGAGGTGTAGCATCTAGAATGATGAATGGGGAATTGGTCATTAGGCTACAGTTCACTGTTGACCTCCCGACAGTACATGAAATTACAGACTTGCCATACAACATTGCATTCAGACAGAATCAATGGAATACCACTACTGTGATTCAAGGAAATTGCCGAGTGACATGCCCTCTGCCACTCAATCCGACAGAGAAGATTTCGCCCAAAGGCATTTCCATGCGCTAATCTAAAGCATAAAATGGGCCTTCTTTGGAAAGCATTATCACGTATATATATATATATATATTTGAAAAGTACCTCAGGTTAGCTGCAAACCTGAAATCCATCAATAAATAAAGATGTGGTACTGACATCTTTATACACCACACGCACGCAAGAGACCAGCTACTTATCCCTGAAGGGCATATCGCATATCCTGGTAACAGCCCAACAAACAAACGTATCAATTTAAGCCATTGCGTTTACAAGCAGAAAAAGCTTCTTGAACTTGAGTTCACAGTCAAGTCTAGATTTATGTCCATATTGGGGGTGGGGGAGAGGGGATGTCTTTTTTGAAGGGTGTTATAAGTGTGTCAATATGCAGATTTAAACAGCTGACACAGTCAGCATGCTATTATGTTGCTACAACTCTGGATGCCAAACCAAATTGTTCCTTCCTTCCTTCCTTCCTTCCTTCCTTCCTTCCTTCCTTCCTTCCTTCCTTCCTTCCTTCCTTCCTTCCTTCCTTCCTTCCTTCCTTCCTTCCTTCCTTCCTTCCTTCCTTCCCTGGGGAAATTCTCCAGTACATATTTCACCTGGGGAGAAAGAGATGCAATATCACACTGGACAGGGTTTTAATTTTTTTTAAAAAACTTCCGATTTAAAAACATACACGCTCGGTATGTTCACACGCGATGCTGGTCAGAGTGCAAGATTAAGACACTTATTTTCCATTTTTTAAAATATCTTTCTTTTGTTATCAAGTTGTAGCCAGTTTAGGGCAACCCCATAGAGTTTTCAAGGCATGAGACATAACAGAGATGGTTTATCACTGTCTGTGTAGCAACCAGCGTTCCATCTAAGCTGAGTTATTGTGAGCTAGCTCACAGTTTTTTAGCCTCTGGCTCACACATTTTTGTCATAGCTCAGGAAAAATGGCCCCAGAGCAAACTAATTTATGCAGTAGCTCACAATGTTAATACAGTAGCTCACAAAGTCGAATCTTTGCTCACAAGACTCCACAGCTTAGAGGGAGCATTGGTAGCAACCCAGGATTTTCTTAGTGGTCTCCCATCCCAGTATTAACCTGCACTGACCCTGCTTAGCTTCCACTAGATTTCACTAGCGTGAGCTATCCAAGCCAGGGTTTTACTCACACCAGAATGATCCAGACATTGTCCATGCACATCTTTGGACTGTAGTTCCCAAGTTCCTCTCCCTCTGCAAAAGTTTAGAGGGCTTTTAAAAACTGTACTCAGGTTTCAATACGATGTGCAGTTCAGCGGTGGATGGCAGACAAAGGGGAGGGAATAAACTGCTGTACTTCTGCAAAGCATGTTGCTAAATTGTGCCTGCTATATTAGAATAATCTATAGTTATTATAACAGCAAAACAACAGCATTTTCATGATTTCTTTGATCGATACGCTCTTCGATTTGAAACATGTAATGGAAGCACAGCACAAAAAAAAAGTTTAAGGTCATGAAGACCATTTTCAAGTCTAATGGCTTTCCTTTTTTAATATATAAGAAAATTAGCTATATTTTGTGGAGTCATTACATTTTGTCGAGCTCTGGGAGAAAATATGCCAATTTGGAAACTTCATTTATTCAAATGATAATAAAAGCAAAAGGGGCTGTCATTTTGACAGGGGGAAAAAAACTTGCTCTTTTTACTGTTATCTGTTTTGCTGTAAGGTTAATTCTTTATATTTTATATTTAAATTAATTCTGATTTCTTTCATAATAGGAAGCTTACTATATGATGGAATTAGTGAGGAGATGGGGAAAAGAAAGGAGGAGGGAAGGGGAAGGAATAGGAAGAGATCAATTAAATATATTTTCCCCTTTTGAAAAATCAGATATGCACATATTTTAGTTGAGTTTGGAGAGCATATGCAGTTCTTAATGTGGATCGAAAAATAAGCCAGCATGAAGAATAAATAAAGCTAACTAATATTATTAGCAAAAGGCCGTTTCCTGTTTTTTTAAAAAACACACATACAACACAACACTTATTTTCTTTCCTGTTCTGCAATAGAATCTGTTTAGGGTAGAAAGAAAGAAGTCAGCTATGTTTGCAACCCCCCCCCCCCCCCCCAATTTCAGCATGTGCCCTGGGTTAGGGCCCACAGCGATTAGCGGCAGTTCTCTAATCAAACTTGGTTCTAATCAGAAACAGCACTTGAGCAAAAAATGGCAGCGTCATTTATTTTATTGAAACTCACAGCCCGCCTTTCTCACTTGCTCTCAAGGCGGATTACACAGAGTGAATTAGATGCAAACATTTCCTAGTAGGATCCTAGTTATAGCAAGATATGCATGGCAGTACAAACCACAGTCCTTAATAATGTATCCAAGTAATTTTGTGACTCACTTTGTACAGTGCAATTCCACCGCCTGCATAGAAAAGCCATCTTTTTATTACTTTTCGATTACTGTTATATTATACTTAAATGTATAAACTGAAATCTGGGTCCCCCTTTTCTATTTAACATAATCTGGTGCAACCCTTAACATTCCACTGTGTTGTGCCCCCTGCCACCTCCACAAGCCATTGAAAGAAAAGTGGTCCAGGCAGCCCCGTGTTAATACACCATGCCCAGCCCACAACACCCTAGGCAATCATTTCTTATCACTGAAACAATAAGATGCAAAAATCAATGGTATATGCAGTATGCATAATTGAAAATGGTGCATGTGCTCTTAGATAGCCAAATATGCATAGACAGAATGTTGGCATTTAAATTTTGATATTAAATATACCTCTGTTCAAGCTATAAAAAGCAGGAATAATTCCTGCATTTAAAAATATTATGAACAATTAATACAATTATAGAATTATACAATTAAACAATGCCAACAGTGACAACAAGAAACTCCCGATAAAAACAAAACCTCTTCATTTTATCTCTAGTTTCTTATTAAAAGTTCTTGTTCCGATTTTCAATAAAGGGAGTCCACCGCTGAACAAACACATTTTGTAGCTGTATCTCATCACAGAGATCTTCCCCATTAACACAATATTCCCGATTTTACAAAACCATATCTCCGTTTCTGGTAACTTAGACTGTTTCCAGCTAATATTATTCCAGCCACCATTATTAAAACTAACACCAGATATTACTGATTTTCTGTACTGTATCCCAGCAAAAATGCTAAAGATGAGTGAACTACTGTACTGTACAATTTACTAATGTTTCATCCACCTAATACAGAAACCTTCATAAATGTTTTGTGCTGTAACTCCACAATTAATTAGCCGCTGTGACAAAAGGCCTCCCCTCAGTCTACACTGCTGCTTAGAATTTCCCTTTTCATTTGGTAGAGTTGCTTGTCTGATTCTTTTGAGAAGCAATTTAGATTGTTCAGTGGCACAATTGGTCTGACTTCTGTGAGTATCGTGAAGGACACACGGGGAAAGACTAAAGCAGAGGAACATTCCGAGAGCGGCACACAGTGAAGGACCAATGACAGGCCTCTAAATAAAGGACAAGACAAAATATTCTGGTTGCTCCACGGTTCAACCAAAAGCACTCTTCACTTTTTGCGGGGGGAGGGGACGATTTTGAAAGCCACCAAAGGCTTTCCCCTAACTTCTGGCAACTTTTTGCTTTGTAAGAGTTTGCTTATTCAGACAGAACTGCTTCACTCTTAAACTTCAGCAGACTTTTACTTACCTCTCGTAGGGAAGCAAACTGTACTTGTGAAAAGCTTGGTTGATATACTAAGGTGTCGCTGACACTACTGTTCATTTGATTCATCACGAGACAAAGATACAGAAATATATCCAGGAAACAAATCTGTAGCGTGCCTGAAAAGCTGTGGGGGATGTGTTTCAAGAGACCCAGGGTTCCCACATGAGGCCACAAGCTGAGCTGGCTGCCTGGGAATTTCTGACAATTACCACCATATATTGTGGCAGGCAGCACAATGAGGGTGAGGAATTTACTCCTCATCACCCATCCCAAGTCATCGTCTTGGGCATTTCCACCTGACCTCAGCTGCTGTCTACCACTGAAGGTTGTGCCTTAAAAGCAAAGGGCTCACAGATTTCCCGCTCCCCAGGGCTCCCAAAAGTCCTATTTGAGGCTGTGATCCAACACACTAAACAATGAACTTTCAATCCACTTTGACCGTTCACATGGTCAAATCCAGTTGGAAAGTACATTGAAAGTGGATTGAAAGTGCATTATTTAGTGTGTGGGATCACAGTCTGAGAAACATTGCACTAACTGCTCTTTAAAAAAAAAAAACAGGTTCATCCAAGCCACTAAAGAAGAGTGAATTAAAATGAAAAACTGATGGGAGTGTAGGGTTATCCAGTACTTTCCGGTACAAGTTCAAAAACAAATTTATCACATTACTGGTTATACAATTCCATTGAGAATAGATTTTTTTTTTTTTTGCTGCTCAATTTATGGAACAAAGAATTGTAAACAATTCCTTTGGAATGAAAGGAATTAATAGTGAAACTACGTGCTTCAGCAAGAATGATAATAGCTAAGTTTTGGAAACATCCAATCCCACCCACAATCGCCAATTGGTTTGACAAAGTATTTGATTTCTGTTAGATGGATAATTTTACTTTTATTTTATTCAATTTTTAGCCCACCCTTCCCATAGAGCAGGCTCAGGGCAGGCTGCATCATAAAACAGTCAACAGTAAAAACAGTAAAAGAACAATTTAAAATATATAAAATCTAAAGTTACAAAGACTAAGATGGCAGATTCTGCCTCACAGACGTGACCTATTGTCCAGGTCCAGCAGATCATGTAGTGCTGGGATGGAATGAGGAGAGGGGGGAGGCCAGTAACAAGTGACGCCCGCTGCCTCAGCTGAAAGACTGGCGAAAGAGCTCTGTTTTACAGACCCTGCGGAATTGAAGCAAATCTCGCAGGGCCTGGATTGTCATCTCAAATGACATGGGGCAATTCTGGTTCTTATTCATTCAGGTTTTGAATTGGTCTGGTTCCCAGTTTTAGAATTTGCCTATGATAACGTTGTGTTGACTTCTTGCTTTATTTAAGAATATGATATTTTAAATGTTTGATTTCTTGTTTTGTGTCATTGTTAACCTAATTTCTTTTAGTAGTTGTGTTGCTGGCACTTCAGAACACGTAAACCTTGCTTTTGAATTCTTAATGTTTTGTTGCAAGCCCAATATAATTGCAATTTATATATTCTTAATAATAATAAAACATTTTTTTTTTAAATTGGTGCCACGCTACAGATAGGAGAAACTATTCTGTGGCAGCAGACAATCTTTGGGGGGGGGGATTATATTTTTTATTGACAAACATACAAATGAGAATGGTTTTCAGGTAAGTTGTGCCATGACTGGTTTCTTTGAAAATAAATAGCCAAATAGAAGAAAATGAGTTTCATTATATCGCCAGCAGTTAAAAAAAAAAGCGTTCCTGGATAATACACCTGTTTTGCCTACTGCAGACTTTTAAGTTCTGTATTGTTGACTGTCCATAGTCCGCACAGAGTTTTGAGACCACATTTCAACCACATGCTAAGTTTCCTAAAAGAACTAATTTTAAACAGACATAACCTAGATCTGTCCTCATTTAAGCGATACCATCGAGCTGTAGAAGTGCAGTAAAATGAATCTTTAAAAAATGAATGTTCTCACTATTCATGGGGTGGTTAATATACCCCACCCCAGTCACAAAGTACTGCTCTTAACCCCCCACCCCCTCCCCAATCACAACAGAACAATATTTGGTGCAGCCCTTGTTTTAGATAATGGATTTCAGGAAGAAGGGATTGCATCACATCGAGGGGGCATGGAAGTTGAAAAGTGTTTTAAACCACAGGATAAACCATCATTCTGTGTTGTGTATTGCCAATTCTGGAAAAAGAAGCTGAGCTTAAAGGGGATTTTCTGGCCGCCAGCTTTTGTGAGACCGCTGCTCTATTCTCAAAGGCAGCCATAGAAGGTTCACAGGAGAAACAGCATTCATAAGAAAGCAAACCAGCAACAGAATTATTTCATATTTGGTTGAGATAGCCAAAACTTAATAAGGAGATTGTAGGTGTTCTGTGAAATAAACAACTAAGCAAAGTGCTAAAAGGAATTGAGAGCAAATGCTCTTTGACTGGTGAGTTAAGGTCCCAAGAGAGAAAGTGGTGAGAAAGGAATACATTTTCAGCATCTACACCAAAAGAGTTGTAGGGTTTTAATAGGCACCTAAAAGCCTATTGTGTGGGTGTTCGGTGTGTGTGTGGTCCACATCAATCCACCAGATCATCTAAAACACACACAAAACGCAGTGCTTTCTGCTTATATTTGTATTCCGGTACCCATCTGCTCCTTATCCCAGGAATCGACCTGGGTGTAAAACATGCCTCGCAGTTCTGGTTATGTGTAAAGTTATGTATTAAGCTCTAATACATTTACAAATCCTGATTATCAGGGTATCCTCTGAGACAGCTGCAACACGGGTCGGGTACCCTTTCACTTCAAAACCGGCTACAGGATTTGATTGTATGTACCATCTGCCAAGTTTGCTCCGGGCTAGAGATCCCAGTCCATTATTTGTTTCTCAGATGGTGATATCTTGAAAAGAAGCCACCAAAGTTCTGGAGATTCAGATCGATAGACCATAAGGAAGACGCCTCTCTCCTTCTCCCCACTGAAGGCTGAATATCTACAGATGTGCGTCTTCGAAAGAACGCCATTATCAGAGAATGTGGATACCAGCTGTGGGGATGCAATTCAGGACAAGCATTTAATTTTCTTTTATGACATACTGACTGGATGGAGAACTGAAGAAGGAAAGTGAAAAGCTTCTACAGAAATGTTAAGTGCACACGGTGGAGGGATGATCTAATTGATGTTTCGCACAGTTTAAAAGATATTCTGGGATACTCATGCTATTTTTAAGAGGCAAGAGTGAACCAAAAATTTAAACTGTAGGATTCAAGAATCTTATTGTCTCCTTATAATAGCTTCCAGCCAAACATCTAAAAGTTTTTTTTTAAGAGCAGATTAAAGATTTCAGTAGATATAGCTGTACTCCAGTGGTTTCAGTTCAATTCTACCACATTAGAATTCCTGACACTTTCACTTGGTAGTGCACATGTTACAAAATTACATGGAAGAAATGTTGTAAGGAAAACCACATATATTACTACAAGTTCCACCTTTGTAATTACTACAAGTTCCACCTTTGTAACTGTTTTATGGCCTCCCTGTAGCTTGATAACTATTTTATGAAGATGATTTAGACTGCTGGGTGTTGTTTTAGGTGGTATTGAAACTTTGGCTAGTTTTGTCGTCGTCTGTTTCTTACTTTAATGCTGTTTGTATCATTCTATTGTCTTATTGTACCTTGAGTGGCAGAATATAAATGTTATAAATGCATACAAGTGATAATGATACACAGGAAGCTACTATTAGGCTTGGTATGCCCAAGATCACTGAGACAAGGAAACTGACCAAAATGTTCAAGAAGCTACATCATTAAATCTTCTCATGGACCTGTAACATTTCAAAGTACATGTGTACATGTAACCACTTAAGAACATAAGAAGGGCGTTGCTGGATCAGATTGGTTTTTCATCTGATCCAGCATCCTGTCTCACACAGTGGCCAGCCAGTTTCCCTGAAAGGCCAACAACAGGACATACAGGCTGTTATGTATGCGGACCCAAGTGAAGACTGATATGAGTGTTCCTGTTGGGCTCAATGGAGCCAGGACAGAGCTTGGGAACTCAGGAACAATGGGCAGCAGGATCCAAATCCCTGTTGCGCTGCTCCAATCAGGGGTCCCCTGCTGGTTTGAATGATCCAATAACGTGCTTGCGCAGGAACCCTGAGTTGTATATAGTTGGCCCTGTGCGCCCAGTTAGCCAGTCTTTGAGTGCAGCCCTATACTATGCTGTACCTAAATAAAGAGCATGATCACTACCACCTCGCCTCTTCATTGCATTGAACCCACTATATTATATAGGCCGAGGCCCTCCCCTGATGTTGCCTTCTGGCACTGAGACTCAGAGGTGTGCTGAGGATGGGGTTTTCCCCGATTCTGGGGCCTCCAACCTGCCACCACAGTACTGGCCATGGGGGGAGCCCAGTCCCTGAAGAGTGCCGGCTCACCAGGATGCACCCGGCATGATGACATCACCTGGAAGTGGCATCATCACACTGGGCATGTTGCGGAGGGATGCTCTAGCACAGGGGTGGCCAACGGTAGCTCTCCAGATGTTTTTTTTGCCTACAACTCCCATCAGCCCCAGCCAGCATGGGGCTGATGGGAGTTGTAGGCAAAAAACATCTGGAGAGCTACTGTTGGCCACCCCTGCTCTAGCATTTGAAAAGACCTCTATGATAACCATAGAGTTTTTTCCAAGTGCTAGAGCATCCCCCTGCCATGTGCCCTGTGCAATGATGTCACTTCTAGGTGACATCATCATGCCCTGCATGATTTGAACATGCGAGGAAGACCTGGCAACCCTACCTCTGAATATGGGGGTTCCCTTCAGTTCTCAAAGCTAATACCAATTGAATAACTTCTCTTCCATGAGTCTGTCTAACCTCCTTTTAAAGCCATCTGTGCTTGTGGTCATCACTACCTTCACCGGCAGCGAATTTCAGTTTCAATTCAATTCAACAACCTTTATTGGCATGATATCCAACCTGACAATTTCACAGTTTAATTATGTCTTGAGGAAAGAAACATTCCATTTGTCTGTCCTATACCTAACTGACTTTTCTGTCCTTCAGGGATCGCAGCAGCATATGGAGTGGTGGTGTTTCAAACAGAAGATGATAATATTGGATTTATATCCTGCCCTTCACTCTGAATCTCAGAGTCTCAGAGCAGCTCATGATCTTTTTTATCTTCCTCCCCCACAACAAACACCCTGTGAGGTAGGTGGGGCTGAGAGAGCTCTCACAGAAGCTGCAAACCCCCCTGTAAAAAGTCTACCATGAAAACGTCGTGATGCAACATCACCCCAGAATCGGATCGACTGGTGCTTGCACTTTACCTTTTATGAGCTATATTGTGGGCAGTGAGTCACAAAAACTCATACCTTACCACAAATTTTGTAAGCCTTTAAGGTGCTACTGGACTCTTACTCTTTTCTAAATCTTCCAGAGCCCCATCTGTTCTGGCCCTTTGCAAAACATTCATCCGCATTTACCCATAATTCCTGTAGCAAAGGAGACTGGGGGTCTGTGACTGAGTATCTACGGATGTTTGTTGCCTTTTAAATTCATACCCAGGTCAAGAGCGTACTTGAAGCAGGAACACGAAAAGATTACGCTTTGGGGAAGGTTGACTTTGATGGAAGGTAGAAACGCTCAGAACACATGGAACATTTAACCTGCCATGAGCGTGTGAGGCGTATTAGAGAAAAGAGCTGGGAGATGAGGGAGCCTGATGAAACATCTTTGTCAAATTGCAAATGAGTAAAGGGCACCCGAGGTCAATGTGTTTGTGCAAAGATGTACACACGGCAAAGAGTAAGCAGAGGTATTCTTAAAATAAATCATGCAAAACAGAAAACTGTGTTACATTGAAATGTAAGTGCAGGGGGGGGGGGAGGAGAACAAAATGGTTGAAATATTCTGGTGAGGCACGACGGTGGTCCATTGGTGACCTGCCCTAAGCCTGCTCGTGGGAAGGGAGGGATATTAATCGAAGCAAACAAACAAACAAACAAAATACCATCCCTTTTCAGAGGAATACATTTTTTTCCACTGTGAATTCTAAGGTATCCTATGGCAATCATATTGTCATAGACACATTCCTGAAAGGAGACAGAACAGGAGAAGATCCTCTCAGGAAGCAGCAGCTGAGATTCCTCTTCTTGCAGGGGTTTAACTGGGGCAAGGCCACAGGTATAAGCCAGAGGGCTATTGGCCTGTCATGACTCAGGGGGGTCTTAACAATTGCTGCCACCACTCTGGGTTAAGGGTCTCCCTTGAGAAGAAGAAGAAGAAGAAGATATTGGATTTATATCCCGCCCTCCACTCCGAAGAGTCTCAGAGCGGCTCACAATCTCCTTTACCTTCCTCCCCCACAACAGACACCCTGTGAGGTGGGTGGGGCTGGAGAGGGCTCTCACAGCAGCTGCCCTTTCAAGGACAACCTTTGCCAGAGCTATGGCTGACCCAAGGCCATTTCAGCAGGTGCAAGTGGAGGAGTGAGGAATCAAACCCGGTTCTCCCAGATAAGAGTCCGCACACTTAACCACTACACCAAACTTGCTCTCAGAGTACCCTCCCAAGCCCTTCCAGGCCTCCCTTAGCTTCGGCCAAATAATGGGCGTGAGGACCAGGTAGAGTGAACAAAGAAAAAAAAGGTTTATTTAAACGTCAGTGCAATATAACAAACAAGGTGCATAAAACAGTAAAAGGGGTGAAGGGAAAAATAACCAAACGCCCGAACGCGTCTGAACTTACTGTCCCTAAACTGTCAGTCAGACCTGGGCCTACTCACCCTTCCTCACAGGGCAAGGGTCTCTTCCTGGCAGCTGCTCCTCCTCAGCTCTGCCTCCTAGGAAAAGAATACCCCCTGCCTGGGCTTGGCC
This sequence comes from Heteronotia binoei, assembly GCF_032191835.1. NCBI lineage: Eukaryota > Metazoa > Chordata > Lepidosauria > Squamata > Gekkonidae > Heteronotia > Heteronotia binoei. Next base: position 50,022,422 of record NC_083236.1, read on the forward strand.
CTTTTATCTTCTCCTCCCAGGCCCCACCCCTCTCTGGGCCAGTTTCCCTCCAAAACCTGGCCACCCAATCAGAGGGACAGGAGGGATCCTGGGAAATGTAGGTTCTTGCCAGTAACTCCTAGGCAGCCTTCCCTGGGGTCTGCAGGCCTCCTAGCCCAGGATCATGACATGGCCCATGACTCTTAGCTTGGGGCTTACACTGTGAGAAGGCTCGGCCCTTCCCAGCCCAGCCGGCATCGCCGGCGTTCAGGCTGGGGGCCGCTTTTGCCCGCCCGGAAGAAGGAGCGCAGGCATTGACAGCCCCAGCACATCCGGGGCTTGAGCGGGGTGTGGCGCCAGGGGTATATAAGCCCTGGCCCCGCCCGACTCAGTGCGGCTGTCGTCTTGGCTCTCTGAGGGAGAGCCTCTTGCGCAGCGTCATCCAGGCGTCGGGATCGTCGGCAGCGGCGGCGGGGTGCTGGATCGGCAGCGCAAGCGTTGAGACAGCGCGAGCGGCCGGTGTTGCTTTGGAACGCGAGCGGCCGGTGTTTTTTGAGCGCGGTTTGTTGGTTGGAGAGGGGGCTGGAAGGGCAAGCTGTAGGCTTGTGGGGATCACTTACGGCCTGAGGGGACTGTTTAGGTGGGTACGGCCTGGTGCGGGCTACAGCTTACGCGGCGGCCGTTTTGGGGGTTGAGTGGTGTCCTCCGGATCAGGCCCTGAATACCCCGTGCGGAGCACGAGGAGCGTGCGGCGGCCATTTTGGGGCAGCGGTCTTCCCGTTCGGCAGTTAGGTGCGAGCGGCGGCCATCTTTGGGTGGCTATTTGGGCGGCAAAAAATAAAAAATAAAAAAAAAGGTGGGGTGCGGGCATCTGCAAAGCGAAGGCGCGTGCTGGGCATATTATACAGGCGGGCGCCTCCCGCCCCCCCTTTTTTTACACCCCCTCCCTTTCTTTTGTCGGGGTTGCACTGACGGTGCGGATTGAGCAAGCGGCGGCCATTTTCTAATCCTGTCACAGCGGCCATTTTGATAACTATTGGTATTATCTGTAGGCTTGGGAATAAGCCATTGTTTAGGGATCCATCCAGCCTCCTGGGTTTTCAAGTATTTTCTTTGTCTGTATACCTAGGCAGGGGAAGTGCTAAAGCAGTCCTTTACCTGAGTTCCTCATTAAGGGTTGAAGTGGTCACTATGGCACCCAAGAAGGGTCAGGACAAGGGCAAGGGAAAACAGCCTGCACGGCCACCTCGCGTGCGCCCAGGTGGTGAGCACGCTCAAGGGGAGCAGGTCCGTTTGGCCCTTCTTAGGCAGGTGGAGGCATTGGAGCAACAGCGGGTGGCAGCTGGGGCTCCCATTTGGCAAGGGCGTCGCCGCGCTTCTGGGCGGTCAACGCGCCTTACATTTGAGGCGGAGATGCTGGCACGATTGTCTGCATTACAGGGCGGAGTGACAGCGCCTGAACCACAGCCGGAGCCGGAGGACGATGAGGACCCTGGCGAGGGACCATCAGGGGGGCAGGCGAGTGGCGGCGGAGCCGGAGGAGGCCCTCTACAGGCTCCGGAAGTAGGCGGAGCGTCTGGTGATGCTGGGGGTAAGTCTTCTGGTCAGCAGAATCCAGGGTGGCCTTGGGGACCCACTCAGAATCCAGCTCACCCCCCAGGTTGGGGGAGTGGGAATTGGGGCGCAGGGCAGCAGGCGGTACCCGCCGTCCAGTGGGGGGCGGGGTTACCCTGGCCTTGGGCCACACAGAGCCCAGTGGCACCTGGATCGGGGGTAAGCAGTGCCGGTTTGCATGCTGTAACGCCGACTCCAGTAGCGCCAGCTCCTGCAGTTCCCACTACACCTCCCCCCCCAAGGGGTGTTGCCCTGGGGGGGACTGCAAGTTGCACAAATGTTTGGAATGAGTCCCGGTGGTATGGGGGGTGGGTGGTTTTATCCACCCAACCCTTATGCGAACATCCCAATCCATGCGTTCCCATACGGTGACACCTCGTTGCCTCTTGGGGACCACTTAACGGCAGCAACCCGGGAAAAGATTTTACGCGGAGAGTACGTGGATGTTTTCGGCCTTCTCTACAGAGAGCTCGAAAAGAAAAGCAAAGACGAGCTCGATGAGAAGGATAAGGAGAAGCTGAAGCGTAGGAAGGTAGATAGGACCTGGGCAATTGGCTACCAGGTTTTTTGATCTATGCGGGGGTTATTGCCAGGGCACAGCCGGCCCGGGCAGCCGCCCTCTTTCAATACATCGATATCGTTTATAGAGCATATTCGGACTTCGTTGGGGCAGCTTGGCTGCAATATGACGAAGCTTTCCGGATGAGGGCGGCTGTTCACCCGGGGTTGCCTTGGGATCAAGTCAGCCAGCAGCTTTGGCTGCAGCTGATGGCCCCTGCCAGGCCTAATACGGGTGATAGGTCGGATAGCGGGCATCTGGTGCAAAAGCATCAACAGCAGCTCACGACAGGTGCCCGCCAGTCGGCGGGCCAGCCGGTCCAAGCCCGGCTGCTATGTTGGGAGTTCGCTTCCAAGGGGGTGTGCCCCAGGAAACAATGTAAGTTCAAGCACGAGTGCCCGCTGTGCAGCGGGCCTCATGCCCAATCCGCTTGCAGCAGGTCTACACCTAAACCATGGGGAAAACGCCCCGGGGGAGGGGGCAGCGGTCAGCAGCCTCCTGGAAAAGGGGCCCACCCCCATTCGGCTGAGGGTCCTCAATAATTTATTGAGGAATTACCCGCGTAAGGCCGATGGGCAGTATCTGTGGGAAGGGTTTTCCTTTGGGTTCAGGATCCCTTACCAGGGGCCTAGGGCCCCTTGTTTGTCTCCTAACCTTAAATCAGTGGCGGGTCTCGAACATATCGTTCGAGCGAAGATCGCCAAGGAGTGCCAGGAGGGCAGGGTCCTTGGGCCCTTTGAGGTGCCTCCGGTCCCTACGTTGCGGGTATCCCCATTGGGTGTTGTGCCTAAGAAGGCTCCAGGTGAGTTCCGTCTCATTCATCACCTGTCTTATCCTAAGGGTGCATCGGTTAACGACGCCATCCCTGAGGAACTCTGTTCTGTGCGCTACACTTCATTTGACCAGGCGGTCAAGGTAGTGCGGGGTTGCGGTGTTGGGGCGGAGATGGCGAAATGCGACATCAAGTCAGCATTTCGCCTCTTGCCAGTGCACCCTCAGGATTTCGAGCTCCTGGGTTTTTGCTTTGAGGGCAAATTCTATATGGACCGTGCCCTCCCTATGGGTTGCTCGATATCCTGTGCGGCATTTGAGCGTTTTAGCTGCTTCATGGAGTGGGTGCTGCGGGACAGGACAGGGTGCAATGACACGGCTCATTACCTGGATGACTACCTTCTGGTTGGTCCTCCAGGCACGGGCCAATGCGCTAAGTTACTGAGGGCCTTCCAAGACTTGGCCGAGGAACTCGGGGTCCCGCTGGCGCAGGAGAAGACTGAGGGGCCCAGTTCGGTACTCACCTTTTTGGGTATTGAGCCGGACACCCACGAACAGTCCTCTCGGCTGCCAGAAGCCAAGGTTCAGGATCTCAGAGCACGGTTGGCTACCTTGAAGGGACGGCGTAAGGTTTCGTTATTGGAGTTACAACAGTTGGTGGGTCACCTTAACTTTGCGTGCAAAGTGGTGGCACCCGGTAGGGCTTTCTTACGGCGTCTCTGTGACGCTATGAGCCAATTGTGTTCCCCCCACCATCGGGCCCGCGTGACCGCTGGAATGCAGGCGGACCTAGAAGTATGGGAGTTATTTTTGGAGGCTTTCAATGGGGTCTCTTTTTGGAGGGAGGATTTGAAGATCGAGGCCGAACTTCAGATCTCCTCGGATGCCTCTGGATCTACCGGTTTTGGGGTGTACTTCAGGGGGCATTGGTGTGCAGAGCAATGGCCTACGGAGTGGCTGGATAGTGGGCTCAATAGGGACTTGACATTTTTGGAATTTTTCCCTATCCTAGTTGCGGTTTGGCTCTGGGGGGAGCAGCTAGCCAACCATTCTGTACTCTTTTGGTGCGATAACATGGCAGTAGTACATGTTATCAACTCCTTAAGTTCCAAGTCTCTGCTAGTCATGAACCTGGTTAGATGTTTTACGCTGCGTTGCCTTCGGTTGAACATTTTGTTCACGGCCAGGCATGTACCCGGGGTCTGCAACGAGGTGGCGGACGCTCTATCTCGCCAACAGATGGAGCGTTTTCGGCAGCTCGCCCCAGAAGCAGACTTGCGGCCGGAGCGGATGCCCTCGGATCTATGGCGGCTTGGGAAGCGGAAGCCGGTAGGGCCATTCAGTTGGCTTTAGCGCCTAGCACAAGAAGGGCTTATGATAGGGCGGCCTCTCAGTTTCGGGAATTTAGGAGGGCTGCCGCGCTGAAGGATTGCTGGCCGATTCCCACGGCCCATATTATGCAATTCAGCGTATATCAGAAACAGCGGGGTCTGGGGCTCAAGACTATTAGAGGCCAACTTGCGGCGTTGGCCTTTATAAGCAAAGCTCAGGGGTTTCAGGACAGCACGGCTGATTTTAGGATCAGGAAGATGCTGGAGGGCTGGGCCAGGGAGCGCGGCCCGCGCTCGGATGACCGGCAGCCCATCTCCCTGTTGGTTCTGAAGGGGTTGTTCGGCAGCTGGCCAGCCATTTGTTCTTCCCCCTTCGAGGCCGCTTTGTTTCACGCGGCTTCGTTGGTGGCCTTTTTCGGTGCCCTAAGGATTAGTGAACTGGTGATGCAGTCCAAGATGGACACGTCAATGCGGGCGCTCCAGGGGCGAGACGTCAAAATTGGTCAGGGGCAGGTGGTTCTTATGATACGGCGGTCCAAGACTGATCAAGGGAGAAAGGGTTCCGCCATCACCCTTGGGCAGTGTGTGGTACAGGACTTATGCCCAGTGTGGGCAGTTAGGAAATATATTCAGTATAGGGGCTTTGGGGACGGCCCCTTCTTCCGGCATGAGGACGCCTCACCCCTCACCAAATACCAGTTCTGGGCGGTGACGAGTCGGGCTCTGGCCGCGATCGGCCTGAAGGGAGTCAAATTCGGTACCCATTCGTTCCGCATTGGGGCTGCATCCACTGCGGCTGCGATGGGTTACACGCCTGCTTCTATTCAGCGAATCGGGCGCTGGTGGTCGGCGGCCTTTAAGACGTATGTTCGTCCGTTAGGGCCATAACGGGCCGGGGGTCAGGCGTGGTTGTTATTGTGTTTTTGTTAAGCTCACCGGCCTGACACTTTTTTGTCTTACAGGTGCTGTGGCTCGGGGTGAGAGGAGGCGTATTCTCATCTGCGGGCACAGCATGGTGTTCTGGGCCGCCCATCAGGCTCGGAGGTCGTCAGTTGGCACCCAGCTGGGCCTTAGTGCCTGGGCGGTCGTGGAATGGCTTGGTCGGCGGGGCCTGCGGTGGTCCGGTATTATGCCCTTATTGTTCAGGGAAAGGGTTGGCCCGCCTCCACACATACTGGTTGTTCACTTAGGTGGTAACGACCTGGGGTTGCTGCGGGGGAAGGCTCTCTCGCAGCAGGCGCTGGCTGATCTCCGGGAAATTAAACGGAGATGGCCTGGGGTGACCCTGGTGTGGTCAGCAATTCTGCCACGCAGGGTGTGGAGGTATGCCCTTTCTCCTGGTGGGATTGAGCGCGCTAGGTACAAGGCTAATAGGGCATTGCAAAAAGCCATGGATGTGGGCTTGGGAATTTTCCTCCCTCATCCGGCCATACGTGTCGATGATGCTGACCTGTATAGGCCGGATGGGGTGCACCTGTCGGAGTTGGGCAACCGGGCCTTTTTGGATGAGATTCGGCAGGGTTTGCGGTCGGCTCTGGGCCGCCCGGTGGGGCGCTAATGCCTAAGCAGAGGCTTGGCATTGGCGGTGGCCGGGGATGGGTTGGCCACAGTGTTTCAGGGGAGCACCTATGGCCTAGCACCTTCGGTGCGTGTGGTCTGCATGAACCGCAGATGGGCTAAACGGCTCAGTGCGGGGAATGCAGATCACGGGGAGCCTCACCTGGGGCGGATCTTTCCATGGGGGATTGATGCTAGCCCAGGTGGAGAAAGGCTGGAGGCCTGGCCGCTCAGTTACAACCCGAATACGGCGGGTTTGTGCTGGGGGCAGGGTTGCTCGCCCTTTGGACAAGGCGGGGTCCGTGGGTGACCCCAGGGGCTTGTCTGGTTAGGCTTTATCCCTGCCGAGTTCACAAGTTAATTGAGTTTAATAAAGCAGCCCGGTTTAAACCCAACACTTTGTGTCTGTGTCTCATTTCGACTGGGGGGGCAAGAGTGAAAATCAGGTTACTGTAGCCATGAAATTAAAAGACGTTTGCTCCTTGGGAGGACAGCTATGGCAAAACTAGACAGTATAATAAAAAATAAAGACATCACCCTGCCAACAAAAGTCAGTATAGGCAAAGCAATGGTGTTCCCAGTAGTAATGTATGGCTGTGAGAGGTGGACAATAAGGAAGGCTGAGCGCAGAAGAATAGATGCTTTCAAGTTATGATGCTGGAGAAGACTCTTGAGAGTCCCTTGGACTGCAAGAAGATCAAATCAGTCAGTCCTAAGGGAAATCAACCCTGATTGTTCCCTGGAAGGTCAGATGCTGAAGCTGAAGCTCAAATACTTTGGCCACCAAATGAGAAGGGAGCACTCCCTGGAGAAGACCCTGATGCTGAGAAAGACAGAAGGCAAAAGAAGAAGGGGACAGCAAAAGATGCGATGGCTGGACAGCATTACTGATATAACCAACATGAATTTGAGCAGACTTCAGAGGACGGTGAAAGACAGGAGGGCCTGGTGTGACTTTGTCCATGGGGTCGTAAAGAGTCGGACTCAACTGTGCGACTGAACAACAACAAAACCTGGACTAACCAGACGGGGGCGGGGAGTGGTTATTCATTTGTTTTTTTCAGTTTTTAGTAATCTGGAATCACCTTCATTTTTAAGCCCCGTTGGGTCCCTACAGGGGGGGAAAGTGGTCTAAAAAAGACATCAAATAAATAAGATGCCTTTTTAAAGGTGTACGAGAGAACCAAAAACATAACACCCAACCCCAAATTTCAACCATGGCAAGTTCTGTAAGCCTTACAGCTGCAGTCCTAGGCACACTCATTTGGGAGTAAATCACAATAAGGAAAGTAATACTTAGGGCAGAAATACACATGAAATGTCATCTTTGGTGAGTCCAGCTGAGTTCAATGGGTCTCTTCAGGGAGCATGTTTAGGATTTAGGATTTATCTCAACCAGCAAGTGGTTCCAATTCTGGGTTTGCTAAGGGTCATGGGGGGCATTTGCAGAGGCCAACCACTTATTCACTTATTCCTCCCATGCAATCCCCCATCCCCAGCTGGCTTCCTATTGAGCCAGGCTTCTTTCAGGAGTGAACAGTATTTTCCATGACAGGATTTGCAGGACATAATTGTGCGCAGGGAAAAGAAAAGCACTGTTGTAATATGTAGTTCAGCCTAAGCTTCAGAATAAATATGCATAGACCAGGGGTGGCCAAACTGTGGCTTAGGAGCCACATGTGACTCCTGGAGGTCAAAGTGGAACTTAATGCAGGCTTACTCTAAAGCAAGCATATGTAGCATTGGGACCTCAGTCAGCCTCTGAGCAGTGATTCATAGGAAGGTGACTATTTTTGTCATGTGTGAAGTGGGGAAGGAGAGGGAAATAGGCAGGCTTGCAAGCTCTTCTTCACCACAGAGGTCACCCAGAGTCTACCTAGAGAGGGCACAAAAACCGAGGAAGCCATTGGAAGGAGAGAAGGCATTAAAGAGGGTGGCACAAAGTTCCCCCTTAGTTTCATTCTTGTAAGAGCTGTATTTACTAACTTTGGTGTCAAGGCAAAGACAGATGCACAATGATGCAAACAGTGGTCAGTGATTTATATGGTACATGTGTGTTCCCTTCTCCCACTGGTGCCAAAAAATAAATCCCTAACCTTTCCCTATGCTGGTCTTGTGGGGACTGTTATTCCCAGCTTCTGTTTTTAAAAAAGTTTCTTTCTAGCATGATCATGTTATAAAATGCATACAAATGTATTTTATCTTTCTGTGCAAAGAAAGTGTTAAGAGTTTTAATAAAGATGTGTGTGTAATATTTGTTCATGTTTTGCAGCTCTCAAACATCTGACGTTTATTCTTTATGGCTCTTATGTTAAGCAAGTTCGGCCACCCCTGGCATAGACAATACTGTCAAGTTACAAAATTTACACCAGTGACCACTTAAACTGTTGTATTCGCAACCCAGAACTGATGTTTTACGTTGCTTCTACAAACACTATATTTGTTGCAAGTACAGCACATCAACAGGATTTTTACCGAAGCAAAATACAAGTGGGGTCTGAAAACATAAACGTGGAGCAGGGAAACCAGCAACCACCAAAGCCCAAATAGGGAAGAATGCTTACCACATAACAGAAATTAAGTGTAATTTGGATGGAGGAGGAGCTGTTGTATACCCTGCTCCTCACTCAGAGTCTCAGAGCTGTTTACAATCTCCTTCCCTTCTTCTCACAACAGACATTCTGTGAGGCAGGTGGGGTTGATAGAGCTCTAGGAGAACTGCTTTTGAAAGAAGAGCTCTGAGAGAATTGTTACTGACCCAAGATCACCCAGCTGGCTGCATGGGAAGAGGAAGAAGAGGAGGAGGAGGAGACTGGATTTATTCCCTGCCCTTCACTACCTGATGGAGTCTCAGAGAGGCTTACAATCTCTTTTCCCTTCTCCTCCCCACAACAGAAACCATGTGAAGTAGGTGGAGCTGAGAGAGTTCTCCCAGAACTGTTATTGAACAAAACAGCTCTGTGAGAACTTGTGACTGACTCAAGGTCACATCAGCAGGTGCATGTGAAGGAGTGGGGAATAAAACCCAGTTCTATCAGATAAGAGTCTGTGCACTTAACCACTACACCAAAAGGACCCTTCCTCTCACCAGGGCTCCCAAGTACCGTCATACGACCCCCAATAAAAATCCTCACTAGGGTTCTGCTCACATTTTTTTGGCCTGCTCACATACAGCACCACACACACCTGATTTTTCATTGGAAAAAAGGTATGCTGCTGTTGTCAACCAGTCACAACTTGCTCAGCTCCTGGAGCCCCTAGGAAAACCTAGTCCCCAAGGCTCATTTTGTAGCAGGAGCTCCTTTGCATTGTAGGCCACCCCCCCCCCCCCCCGGGATGTAGCCAATCCTCCAAGAGCTTACAGGGCTCTTAGTACAAGGCCTACTGTAAGTTCCAGGAGGATTGCCTACATCAGGGGGTGTGGCCTAATATGCAAAGGAGCTTCTGCTACAAAATGAGCCCTGCTGGTCCCCTAGAAGTTTGTCCCCTATTCCTGTCCCTCTCAACAGTTCTGCCTCTTGTAGAAGAAATTTGTGGATAATATTCTTCTAGTCTGAGCAGAAGTGATTGTGTTAGGGTTACCAACTTCCTGGTGGTGCCTGGAATTCTCCCAGAATTCCAACTGATTGCTGGGCTCTAGAGCTCAACTACCCTAGAAGACACAACAACTTCAGATGGCAGACTACACGGCATCACATTCCTGCTGAGCTCTTTCCCCAAACTCCACCATCACTAGGCACTTCTCTGCAGCCTCCAGGGATGCCCCAAATCAGAGATGGAAACCTTAGTTGTGGCTTAGGGGCAAAGTAACTGCTTCTGACGCAGAGGCTCCCACATTCAGTTCCCTGCGTTTCCAAATTAAAAGGATCAGGTAGCAGGTGATGCGAAAGATGTCTACCTGAGACCCTAGAGAGCCTCTGCTAGTCAGAACAGACAAGGACCGATTCCCCACTAGCTATACGCCGATCTTACTCTCCTCTTCTCCGTGGGGCTTCCTATGGATTTTGCACATGCTGCCCCGAGGCTGCAACTCGCTCCGCCTCTTTTGCACAGCAAACAAGATCCTCTAAAAACTGGTTTCTGTTTGCCACGTGGAAGAGTCAAAGCGAGTTGCAGCCCCAGGGCAGCTTGTGCAAAATCCAATGGAAGTCCAGCGGAGAAGAGGAGAGTGAGATCGGCGTACAGCTAGTGGGGAATCGGTTAAGAATTATTCAGCCAATGTCTGTCTCAGTAAAAGACAGTTACATAAGAAGGGATCTTGTGCTCATTAATAGACAGGGCCGGGGCTTTTTTTGAGCAGGAATGCACAGGAACGCAGTTCTGGCTGGCTTGGTGTCAGAGGGTGTGGCCTAATATGAAATAAGTTCCCTGCTGGGCTTTTTTCTACAAAAAGCCTCATGTGAAACATTAGTGATGTCAGAAGGTGTGGCCTAACATGCAAATGAGTTCCTGCTGGACAGGGACATAGCGAAACACATGCAACTCGTTTTTCTTTCTGCTTTTTCTTATTTCTACAAGAGGAAAGTCCCTACTAAACAAAGGCTTTAAATTTCACTGTGTGATCAAATCTTGCAAGGTGGCTGGAGTCATTGCACTTCCACATACCTTAGATAACACACTTCCAATCCACATTCAATGCATTTTGCAACTGGATTTTGCTGTGTGAAATGGCAAAGTGAACTTGCAAACAATCGCCAAAGCGAATTGAAACTGCATTTATTTAGCAAGTGTGAAAGCAATGCATCATTACTTGTTAAGATGGCATCCAATCCAGCACTATCTGGTGGTGACTTCTGGGTGCCCTGCAGGGTTTTCAAGACAACAGATGTCAGAGGCGGTTTGCCTGCCTCTGCTTAGAGATCCTGGACTTTGCCAGTGAACTCCATCCAATTACTGGATCTGACAAGATCAGGTCAGCCTGGGCCAGCCAGGTTAAGGCAATACTATGTATTTATTTCCAATTTTATAACCTGCTTTTCAACAACAACAAAATATCTGAAGTAAAATAAATTCAAGAGATGACTGAAAGCCCTGCTTTTCAAATCCATTTTCCCATTATCTCTTAAATGACAGATAAAGTACACGCTTCCCCCCCCACCTCCACACAAAAAAAGGCCAGACTTCTGTCATTTAATCTATATTTGCCTCTCCACGTGATTCCAGCATTCTGCCATTTTAGAGAGCTTCTATGAAATGGAGAACTTCCCATAGGAGACTAGATTCAGGGCAGAGATTCCCCAGTATCAAAACATTTGGGTGGGGGCAGTTGTCTACGTTTATACGGGAGGGAGAAACTTTTACCGATTATCGCTGGATATCCGCGCTCGACAAGGCTCTGTGGATGACCGCGCCTGGCTGATAAAAGGTGTTGTTTATAGCGTGCCTGACATACCAAGCGCAAAAACGAGACGAAATATATTTTGACTGGTTTATAAAAAAACAATCTGACATAAAGTAATATTCATCTTTGATGAATCCAATATTCTTAGGGAATGATATTAGGCGGTATCTATTATATCTTTCATTGTGTTCCCATCTGCCCTTTTCAGGAGCTAAATTATGTGCATTAGTACGTAAATGGGCTAATGCCTGTCTGTATTTAGAGGACTGCACGCCGTGAATATATTCTCTGCTTCAAGAAGTAATTGGTAATTACAATGGTCATTTAGGCAATCACTGTCTCTGGTAGATTCATGTCATTCTTAAAAATAACTAGCTCTTAACCTTTGACAGAATTCTAAAGAAACTGTTCATCATCGCCCACGCTTTGATTAATTTCACACATACACAAACCTGTATCAATAAAACTGATGGTTTTACATTTGTTAACCACCACAATTTGCTTCACTCATCAAAACAGCTTAATATCAGGTAACAGTGTGCTCCAAATCTCATTAGTTTCATTTTATAAACAGTTTTATAGTACCTTGCATAGATGAGAAAACAGTGTCTATGAGCTTTTCTTTTAGAAAAGCCTCTAAAATGGGATGCTTTCCTGGATTTATTAGGCCTATTTTAAAAATTAGAAAGTTCAGGGGGGAATTCTTCCCCCCAGATGCTGCAAAACATGGAACAATGGCCGTGTAATAAGGAATTTGTCTAAATTTCAGGGTTTTTTCTAATGTAGCTAATGTTTCGTAGGATTTTTAATGTAAGTAAAAATGAACGTGTGCTCTATTGACACAGGAAGGAGAATTAAAACATCAGGGGTATAATCACAGCTGGATTAACCCTTTACCTGGATGCTCAGTTTGCCTGCCAAAGTGTGGGGTGCTAACTGGAGATAGGGCTGCCAATTCACAGTTGGGGGCAGGAGATCCCCTGGTTTAAAGGCCCTCCCCCCCTGGGTATAATGGAGAATCAATTTATGGGTATCTGGGGGGCTGGTTTTGAGGTAGAGGCACCACATTTTCAGCATAACATCTGGTACCTCTCCTAAAAAGAAGGCCAAGTTTCAAAAAGATTGGATTAGGGGTCCAATTTTATGAGCTCCAAAAGAAAGTACCCCTATCTTCCATTTTTTCCAATGGAGGGAAGTAATTTAAAAGGTATGTGGTCCCTTTATACATGATGGCCAGAACTCCCTTCAGAGTTCAATCATGCATGTCATAACCTTGATCACAGCTCCACCCCCAAAGTCTCCCGGTTCCATCCCCCAAATCCCTAAATATTTCTTTAGTCTGACCTGGCAACCCTAACTGAAGACTTTATCGTCTTGGACAAAATTACAACATGACAGGTATGGAAAGACTGAACCTATCCTGCTACGTCTGCTGAATTCCTTTAACATCACCCTTATAATAATAATAATAATAACTTTTATTTCTATCCCGCCCTCCCCGCCTAGGCGGCTCAGGGCGGCTAACAACAACTTACACATTAACATAATTAATAAAACTTTAAATTTAACAGTTAAAATTAAACATAAAAACCAGTCAGTTAAGTTAAAATACATGATTTTCGTTAGACTAAATATATATGAGTATATCTGGCAGCGATAGAGCTGTTATGGCGCTGGTTCTGCCAGTTTAGGTAGTCTTATGGATGGCGGTTCTTACACCAGGCAACTCAGCAGTCAGTGTCATTATAGGCTTGTCTAAAAAGGGCGGTCTTGCAGGCCCTGCGGAACTGGCCGAGGTCCCGCAGGGCCCGCACCTCCTCCGGAAGCTGGTTCCACAATGCCGGTGCAGCCGCTGAAAAGGCCCGTACTCTAGTATGTTGGAGTTTGACCTCTCTCGGCCCAGGGATGGTCATTTTGTTTTTACCCACTGACCTCAGTGCCCTCTGGGGTTCATATGGGGAGAGACGGTCCCTTAGGTAGGCTGGTCCTCGGCCATATAGGGCTTTAAAGGTGATAACCAACACTTTGTACTGAACTCGGTAGATAATTGGTAGCCAGTGCAGTCCGCGCAGCCCCGGCCGTATGTGCTCCCATTTCGAGAGCCCTAACAATAGCCTGGCCGACGCGTTCTGCACCAGCTGTAACTTCCGAGTCCGGCACAGAGGTAGCCCCAAGTAGAGGGCATAACAGTAGTCCAATCTTGAGGTGACCGTTGCATGGATCACTGTTGCGAGGTCCCGGCGCTCCAGGAAGGGGGCCAACTGCCTTGCCCGCTTCAGATGGAAAAATGCTGACTTGGCAGTGGCTGCTATCTGGGCCTCCATTGATAATGAAGGCTCCAGTAAAACACCCAGACTTTTTACCTGGCGCACTGGTTCCAATGATGCGCCATCGAAAGTTGGGAGAGCTATTTCCCCTCCCCGGGCGCCACGACCCACACAAAGGACCTCTGTCTTCGCTGGATTCAACTTCAACCCACTCAATCTGAGCCACGTCGCCACAGCCTGTAAGGCCCGATCCAGGTTCCCCGGGGCGGAGCCAGGCCGGCCATCCATTAGCAGATAGAGCTGGGTGTCATCCGCATATTGATGGCAACCCAGCCCAAACCTCCGGACAATCTGGGCAAGGGGGCGCATGTAGATGTTGAACAACATTGGGGAGAGAACTGCTCCCTGAGGCACCCCACAATCAAGTGTGCGCCTCTGGGATCGCTCACCCCCAATGGCCACCCTTGGCTCACAACCAGTACTCTCTCTAAGCTGTGGAGCATTGTGAGCAAAAATTCTACTTTGTGAGCTACTGGCATTAAAGTTGTGAGCTACTGCCAAAGTGTGGGGTGCTAACTGGAGATAGGGTTGCCAATCCCCAGTTGGAGGCAGGAAATCCCCTGGTTTGGAGGCCCTCCCCCCATAGGGTATAATGGAAAATCAATCCATGGGTATCTGGTGCTCTGGAGGGCTATTTTTGAGGTAGAGGTAAAGGATATAGACAAGCTGGAACAGGTCCAGAGGAGGGTGACAAAGATGGTGAGGGGTCTGGAGACCAAGTCCTATGAAGAAAGGTTGAAGGAGCTGGGCATGTTTAGCCTGGAGAGGAGACAGTTGAGAGGCGATATGATCACCAACTTCAAGTACTTGAAGGGCTGTCATATAGAGGATGGGGTGGAATTGTTTTCTGTGGCCCCAGAAAGTAGGACCAGAACCAATGGGTTGAAAATAAATCAAAAGAGTTTCCGGCTCAACGTTAGGAAGAACATCCTGACTGTTAGAGCGGTTCCTCGGTGGAACAGGCTTCCTCAGGAGGTGGTGGGCTCTTTCCTTAAAGGTTTTTAAACAGAGGCTAGATGGCCATCTGACAGCAATGAAATCCTGTGAATTTAGGGGGAGGTATTTGTGAGTTTCTTGCATTGTGCAGGGGGTTGGACTAGATGACCCTGGAAGTCCCTTCCAATTCTATGATTCTACTGCATAAATTCGTTTGCTCTGGGGCCATTTTTCGTGAGCTAAATAGAAATGTGTGAGCTGGAGGATAAAAAACCGTGAGTTAGCTCACAGTTACTCATCTTAGAGGGAACACTGCTCACAACATAGCTGCTTGACTGAAAGGGTGACCATATTCTTAGTTTGGCAGCCTCCGAACCTTCTTTTAGTTCACCTACCAGGTGACCAGAAGACAGCTGTGACTTGACAGCACTTTCCACCACAACGAGAAGGGACAAACAATCACATAAAGCAATTAATTAACCTTTCAACCAAACACTCAGCCAATTGACATAACAACTCTCAGTTTGCTTGAGCAACAGCCACTGCAAAGTCTTTGCGTGGAAGAACTGGTTACGCACCCTAGGTGAGTAGTTAGCTGATAAAACCACAGAGTGGAATTAAGAGAAACAATAAGACAGTCGATGCCATGCTAAACAGTATTAGCCCCTATTAGCTCCATTTAAACCAATGGGATTAGAATGGTGCAAATGTACTCAGGATTACACTGCAAATCTGTCTTTCTATAAAATCAGTCGGGGGGGGGAGTATGTAACATCAGGAGGCATTTAGGGTTGGCAGTTTGGAAAATCCTGCAGATTTGGGGATGGAGCCTGGGGAGGACAGGAACCTCAGTGGGGTACAACGTCATATAATCCACTCTACAAAATATTCATTTTTTCCAGGGAAACTGATCTCTGTAGTCTGGAGATGAACTGTAATTCCAGAAGACCCCCAGGTCCCACCTGAAGACTGACATCCCTAAATGAGATTGACTGACTGTGAATATAAGAACCTAAGGGAAGACATGTTGGATCAGGCCAGTGGTCCATCCAGTCCAACACTCTTGTCACACAGTGGCCCCCAAAAACCAGGTACCATCAGGAGGTCCACCAGTGGGGCCAGGACACTAGAAGTTTAGTGAAAGCAGGCCCGGCGCTGAGGTTCACAGCGCCCCAGGCCGATATTTGTCCCCCGCCCCTTCCTTCCCCCCCCATAAACTTTCCTTACCCCCCCCAACCACCCTCTGTCCTGGCACTGCAAGCCAGGCTGCAACCCCCCACACCCTCCTCCCTTCATGGTGCTGGAAGCCAGCGCCACACTCGGCTCACCTCGCCTCCCCCCCCCACAGCCGCCACGCCTAGGCTGGTCCTTACCAGCTTCAATATTGCTGCACGCGGCTTCTATGCCTTTGAAGGCCCGCGGAAGGAGAGTTCGCTCCCCCTCCTTCCTGGAACCAGAAGTGAGGCGGAGCGAATTCTCCTATCGCAGGCCCTTCAAAGCCTTAGAAGTCACACGCAGCCACACTGAAGCTGGTAAGAACCAGCCTAGGCTCGGAGGCGGCAGGGGCAGGGGTGGTGGCGGGGGGAGGAGGCGAGGCAAGCGGAGCTGGCTTCCAGTGCCACGATGGGAGGGAGGGAGGAGGGCGGCAGCGGGGGGAGGCGAAGCATGCGGGGAGGGGCGCTGGAAGCCAGCGCCACAAAGGGAGGGAGGGCAGCGGCGGGGGGGGGGTGGCACCCCAGTGGGAGCCGGTGCCCTAGGCCGTCGCCTAGTTCACTGACTCCCACGCGCCGGCCCTGAGCGTAAGTCCCCTTGTGGTTCCACTTGGTGCTTAGCAAGTACCACAAACCACTCTTTAGAACTTGAGGCACATAATTTCAATGGGATGTATACAGAATAAGTCTCGGCCTTCATATTTTTTTCTCTGTAACAAAGAATTCAGTTACGAGAAGCTTCTAAATGTTGCTTTCTTCTATCACTGTACTTGTTTCTTCACTTAGCTTTTTTATTTTCAACGTATTAAAATTAATCTGCATGTTGTTGATGTTTTTCTTTTATTTTGTAATCTCCTGATTTTTTAATACTTAAAAAAATGAATGGGTATCAGATAATAAAAGTAATAACAACATGATGTCATTATCCTGCTTTGAGGCTGGAGGGCAGATATTCTTGCCAGAGCAAAAGGGAATTACAAAGAGCTTTGAAAGACAGAAAAAGATGCTTTTGCCCAACCAATTTAAGACTAGTCTAGTTTTTCCAGTTAATATAATTATGTAGAATTATATAACAGCCTGCATTATCGAAGTAAATTGTTACGTTATCGTGACCAAATAAAAATAAAAATAAAAAGCATTTTTGAAGTTAAACTGCTTTTGCATATACTGTAATGCACTAAAGTCTTTATATCAAATTACATCTGTAAATTTGAGGGGCTTTATTCAGTCCGGATGTAAGCTTTGCATAAGTCTTATTGTTTTCTAAGACAAGAATAAGAAAAGTAGCCAAATTCCTTCATTCGGCTTCCTAATAAAAAAAAGTATGTACGTGTCATACTTACCAACCAGATGGGGCCTCAAGCTCTTCTGGAATGTTCTTCATGCTACAGGGAGCAGGGCTTTCTTCCCTGTGGGAGTGCAGTGGAATGGAGTTCCGGAACTTCTTTGTGGAAACAAAATTCTCAAAAAATGTTTCAAAGTTCATGAGGGGCATCCATGTGTTTCTACTTCATTTCCCTCTTGAGAGTTCCGGCACCTCTTTTTCTAGAAAAAAAAGCCCTGCCTAGGAAGAAATAGCAGCTTTGGTGGGATGGTGTTGGACAGAGGTTATATCAATGCTAGGAATGTGAGTTGTAAAGTAGACCTCAGTTCAAATGTCATCTCAGCTACAAACTAATGGGATGGCCTTAGCAGAGCTGCCAAGATTGTGCTGGGGGTGGGGGATCCCTTGGTTTGGGGGGCCCCAATCCACCAGCATAGAGCAGGATGCCGGAAGTTCCCCACCCCCATATATATCACATGATATGCCTGGTACGATGACATCACCCAGAAGTGATACAGGAGCACATCATGCCAGGGCTGCTCTAGCATTCATGGTAAAACTCTATGATACCACTATAGAGTACTCTAGGTACTATGAATCCTAGAGTATCCCTGTCATTACATGCCGTGCATGATGACATCACTTCCATCATCACATGTAAATGGAATCCCCTGCTGCAGCCAAGGTAGGACTTGACAACCCTAGGCCTTAGGCAGATGGAATAATGGCTCCTTTAAACTCCCTGCATGCAAAATAGAGTAGTATGGAATGAATGTTTTTATTGTATTTTATTGTTTTATCATATGTTGTACTCTGCCCTGAGCCCTACGGGGAATGGGCGGAATAGAAATATACTAAAATAAATAAATAGTATCACACCATCTAGGGTAGCCTAACCTCATCTAGGGTTGCCAGGTCTGTGTTGGAAAATACCTGGAGACTTTGGGGGTGGATCCAGAAGAGGGTGGGGTTTGGGGAGGGGAGGGGCCTCAGCATGGTACAATGCCCTTCAAAGCAGCCATTTTCTCCAGGGGAGCTGATCTCTGCCAGCTGGAGATCAGTTTTAAAAGTGGGAGATCTCCAGGCCCCACCTGGAGGCTGGCAATCTTAAGATCTTGGAAGCTAAGCAACATCTGCCATGGTTAGTACTTGGATGGGAGACAACCAAGGAAGTCCAGGGTTGCTACACAGAGACAGGCAATGGCAAGCTACCTCTCTTCATCTCTTGCCTTGATAAAACTATGTCTGTGACATGATGGCAGTTTCCCCCACCACCATTATCACTGCTGGTGCACTTTGTGGGATTGCTGTTAAGTGTTATAGAAATAATACATGCAAAACACTTTGGACACTTGAAGCGTGCTCCACAGCAAAAAGCTAGATTTTGTCTAGCAAGAAATGGGCTCAGCTCAGCAATGAATCTTGGGCAGTCACATGAGCACACTGCCTTATACCATGTCAGACCATTGGTTCATCAAGGTCAGTATTGTCTATTCTGATTGGTAGGCCAAGGTCTGGGGTAGAAGTCTTTCCCATTATCTGCTACCTGATCTTCTTAACAGGAGAAGCTGAGAATCAAACATGGGACCTTCCTGAATGCCAAGCAAATGCTCTAACACCAAGCCACAGCTTCATCCCAAGAAAGCCAGAGAGCGATGTGGAATTTAAAATGTGGAATTTGCTGTCAAGTGATGGCCACAAGAACAAACAACTTTAAAAGGGGACTAGATAGATTTGTAGCCATGGTGACTGAGGGGTGACTAAGGGGAACTTCCACATTCAGTGGCACTAAACCTCTGAATCCCAGAGCCAGGAGGCAACATCAAGGGAGGGTCTCAGCCTCCACGCCCTATTGTTGGCTGTCCAGAGAAACTGGTTGGTCACCGTAAGACAAGATGCTGGACTAGATGGACCACTGGGCTGATCCAGCAGGGCTCTTCTTATGTTCTCACTCTCTTTTTTAGCCTATCAAAGAATTGTAGCAAGAATTAAATTGGAAGGAAAATCCCAAGGGCTCCTCTGGGATAAACAAAATGGCCATTAGATCCCACAGAGCTGCACAAATGCATACACATCAACAAATTCCCAGGCTCTTAAAAAATGACACAGAGCAAGTTATAATTGAGTGACTGATGGGAAGGAGCAATTAAAAATTACTCAAGATCCTGGTGATCTTGATTCCAGAGGAAGGCCACAACTTTTCAGAAGAATGTAGCGCTCTCAAAAGCTCCTTTACTTTATTTAACACGTCTGTTACCTGCCCATATACAGATCTTGCCTGAATAATAGCATTTAAAAAGAAAAAGAAAGTGAAAAAAGGATTGGCAGCTTTATGAAAATAACTGTCAAAATTATAGTATTAAGAGAAACGGCTCTCTTTTTAAGATAAGGGGTGAAAGTAATAATAGATTAAGTGGTGTGATTAGTCTATCAGTTAATTACTGGCTGAATAAAGATGTAGATTTTTATCCAGCTCTGTCCCCTATGTAAAAGGGTAATGGATGCTGTTTTTACGAAACAATCGATGCAATACTCTTGACATAGAGTAAGGGCTGCAATCCATGGAGATAATTTTATGCCTATGCAAAAAAAAGAAAGATTTTAATTCTCCCCCCCCAATCCATTTTTTAAAAATCTCTAATGCACACAAGGATATTCTTCCTTGCTATTACTGAGATTGCAACCCACCTCTGCTTCTCATTTCCCTTATAAGCCCCCTTGCTGGGCTCACCATAAATTGGCTACAACTTGACGATACTTTACACGCGCACACACGCGCACACACACACACAGATAGACACATTAATGAGACTGCAACTAGTCAGTTCTCCTCTAGAACCCCTTGTGCCATTTCAGCACTCACGTACTAGGGTTGCCAAGTCCACTAGAACCCCTTGTGCCATTTCAGCACCCACGTACTAGGGTTGCCAAGTCCAATTCAAGAAATATATGGAGACTTTGGGGGTGGAGCCAGGAGACTTTAGGGGTGGAGCCAGGAGCAAGGGTGTGACAAACATATTTGAACTCCAAAGAGAGTTCTGGCCATCACATTTAAAGGGACCACACACCTTTTAAATGCCTTCCTTCCATTGGAAATAATGAAGGACAGGGGCACCTTCTTTTGGGGCTCATAGAATTAGTCCCCCTGGTCCAATCCTTTTGAAACTTGGAGGGTATTTTGAGGAGAGGCACTGGATGCTACCTCAAAAAACAGCCCCCCCCCCCCGAGCCCCAGATAACCGTAGATCAATTCTCCATTATACTGGAATCAGTCTCCATATGTAATAATGGAGTGCCCATCAGACATTTCCCTCCCCCCACCCCTGCTTCCTGAAGCGAGGGGAAGGCCTCCAAACCAGGGGATCCCCTGCCCCACCTGGGGATTGGGGAATCAAAAGCAGGAAGCTTCCATAAAAGCCAGCCTCTAAACAAAAACAAAACATACAAATTGTATAAACAATAAATACAGTATATTCTCAAACAGACAACTCCATCAGTCCTTAATACAAAGCGAGGAACGTATTCACCGGAAACCAGTCCTATTTTCTTTCAGCAGATTAATGCCAAATAACATCAAGGAAATCCAGGTGACGTGAAAGATGATGTCAAACTGTCCAGTATTTCTTCATATGTGCAACCAGCAGTCCATATAACAACAAGGTTGTACTGGTGCCCTTGTTTCACATTTAGCCTTCTCAAGTCTCTCACAATAACTCCTTCCACTGGGTAAGACGCCAACAACTTTCAACAAGGCATAATACTTCAATCGTGAGGGGATTGGCAACCTTATCATGGACTTCTGTGGGCTTTTGAATGGAGTGGGGAAACTTTTCAGTGGAAAAAACTCTTGAGGGCAAATGATTATTCCATGTCTATGATGGAAAGCCCCATCATTCCAAGGAGTCCCTGGACTGTCACAAAATGTGTTTGGGGTGATTTCGGAGAATGCATGCCATTTCTTCTTAGTCTGAAGCCAAGACTAACTGAGTTCACACATACCTGATAATAGCCAAGAAAAATGCATAAACATGACACTAGCATTGCAGTAATACTGCAAGGTGCTATGAGCATACACACTGCAGCATGTGTTTAGGAATAAAGGCACTAATGTTGTTGTCCTTGATATGTCAAACCTGCCACCAATGATCTTACAATCTTACACAGCGCTGAACTTTCCATGGGCAACATGCAGCCCTCATTTTGGGCAGGAGCTCATAGGCGTGGAGCTCCAGAACCTCTAAATTTTATTGTGCACTTTCTTTCTAAACCTCCCCCCCCACCCAATACTTGCTTCTGGGCTCCATTGATTAAACCACCTGTGAGAATTTTGCTGATCTCTTAAAATTTGACAAACTTTCCCCAGCAAAAAATGGGAATATAAATAAAACACAGAAAGCAGATAGATGGAATTCTTCATCATGCCACTGTGGCCATGTAGGAGAAAGTAATTTAAGAAGTATAATGGGAGTAAGGTTTTATTATTACAATCAGGGGTGGAATTCTAGCAGGAGCTCCTTTGCATGTTAGGCCACACACCCCTGATGCAGCCAATCCTCCAGGAGCTTATGAAGAAGAGCCCTGTAAGCTCTTGGAGGATTGGCTACATCAGGCGTGTGTGGCCTAATATGCAAAGGAGCTCCTGCTAGAATTCCACCCATGATTACAATTATAACTCAAGAAGCATTTTAAGGTGGATGCTGAGCTGATATCATTTAGTACACTTTCCAGTGATGTCAGGGGTGTGTGGCATATGCAAATGAGTTGTTCTAATGAGCTCTGGCACCACTTTTTCTACAAAATGACCCTTGGCAACACATTAGATGATATTATTGTTGTAGCTCTGCCGCAGGGATTCTTCTGAATGCTCATCTTCATGGGTCTATTTTTGGAGGCAGAAACCTCTGATTGGTTTCTGAGACCCCAGGAATAGCCATGGCGAGGTAATTCTGGAAAGAGCAACGTTGAGAGGCTTGGAGAATTTAAAATCATATAGGACACCACCAGGGCTGGGATTCTAGCAGGAGCTCCTTTGCATATTAGGCCACACCACCTGATGTAGTCAATCCTCCAAGAGCTTACAAGGCTCTTTTTTGTAAGCTCTTGGGGGGGTGGCTATATCAGGGGGTGTGGCTTAATATGCAAAGAAGCTCCTGCTAGAATTCCTGCTAGAATTCCACCCCTGGACACCACTCATTTCAGTCTAAGGCTTTTCAGAGATACCAGCTGACAGATCCATCATAGCTACTAGGGATGTGCAAAAAAAAATTGGAATTAATCAGATTCAAAACTATACAGGGCCAAAATATTCGGAATACCGTATATTTCCGAATACTGGTACTTGGAATAGCCGTATATACGGGAGATATACGGCTATTTCCGAATATACGCCCCCATTATACCTTATGGGCCATTGAAATCAATGGCAAAAAAGGGCATATTGGAAGCCATCTGGAGGGGAGGGGGCTTGAGGGAGAGCCCCCAAATTTGCAGGGGACCTGCAGGGGACTCTCCCCTATGAACCCCCAAGTCCCAAAAAGTTTGGGCCAGGGGTTCCCATTCCAAGGGCACCCAAAGAGGGTGCCCCTATCCTATCATTATAACCTATGGGCCATTGAAATCAATGGCAACAAAGGGCATAATCAGAGGATACTGGGGGGGGCAGGGGGGTTTGAGGGTAAG
Source organism: Heteronotia binoei (assembly GCF_032191835.1). Lineage (NCBI taxonomy): Eukaryota > Metazoa > Chordata > Lepidosauria > Squamata > Gekkonidae > Heteronotia > Heteronotia binoei. Next base: position 50,045,051 of record NC_083236.1, read on the forward strand.
TCCCCAAAACTGCATGGAACCCTCAGACTCCAAAAATAGTTCTATAAAGACATGAAAGCGACCTACCCCATACAGCCCACACACCAACCCCCTCACACCAACCAGAGGTAATTAAAAAAAACCAAATTGTGAAAGAAAGAAACTTAACTTTTAACCCCCCCCCTGCCCCCGAACCAGGAAAAGGGACAACAAGACAGGACACAAAACCAACAACAACAGATCCAAACAAATCCGAAAAAGGCCAACAAACTAAACTGTTAAAAATGAACTTTTTAACAATAAAAAACCTCAGGCCAAATCAGTCAACACCCCCCCCCAAAAAAAAAAAAAAACAGAACCAGGAAAAGGGACAACAGGACAGGATGCAAAACCAACAACAACACAGATCCAAACAAATCCAACTGAGAAATGGCCAACAAACTCAACTGTTAAAACTGAACTTTTTAACAATAAAAATTAGGCCAAACAGCCACCCTCCCAAGAACCAGAACCAGATGAGAAAAGGAACAACAGCAGCACAACACAGCAGCAACAAATCAAACATAGAATCCTATTAAAACAGTAAAAAACTTGACTTTTAACAATACAGGAACTTAACCAACCCCTCCCCCCCAAAAAACCTTCACCCTAACCCCAAGAAATCCAAGCCACCCAAATCAGGAAAAGTAAAAGGACACTGCACTTTTAAAAGTCCTCTCACTAAAGTTAGATATAAGCAAATTGGCAACCCCCCTACCCCAGCCCCCAGCCCCCAGCAGAACTTCCTAACCCTAATCCCAAATAACACCCACCCACCCAAATCTGGATAAGTAAAGGGACTCTGAGTCTTAAAAAGTCCCTTTACTATTATCCTAACTAGAATAAAAACAAGAACCCCAAGAGTGTCTTACCTTAGATGTCTTCTCCATGCAGGTCAGGCAAGGCTGAGAGAGAGCAGCGGCAGCTGAGGCCAAGGGCCAGCTCAGCACAATCTTTCTCTCACACCAACACCAACACAGCAGCAATGGAATGGAGTCCAGCCAGGCAGACTTCTTAAAAAGGTTCTCTGGCCCTACACAGAGCAGTTTCAAAAAATACCATTGGTCTGTGATTGGCCAGAGAACAGTGTTTACTTGGATAGAACAACAATGTTGCTGATGGCTGGGGGATTAGCCCAGCCATCAGCTACACAACAGCCCTGCAAAGCATGCATTTGCAATGCATTTTGCAAATGCATGCTTTGGATTGGTTGCTGGGGCTCCTATCCTCCTCTCCCTCCCACCCTGATCCCAGGGAGACTATGGGAGAGGAGGGAAAAGGCTTCCAAAGGCGGGAAAGGAAGCAAGCAGCTTCCCTGAGGCTGCAGAAGCTCCTTTCCCACCTTTTACATTGAGTTCCGTATACTTCTAAATATTGATTCGGAAGTATACGGGGAACAGTATACGGCTCCCGTATAATGCCTTCTAATTGGATTCGGAAGTATACGAGGCTGTATACTTCCGAATCAGGGGGTATTCGGCGGTCTATTCGGTTCGTTCAAACCCAATGCATACCCCTAATAGCTACCACATTTTTTAAAAATCCTACCACTTTCTCCAAGCTCATAGTGATACTCATGGTGCTGTATTCTTTTCTTTTATATGTAGAGAGAGGCTGGCCCAAGACAACTGAGGGAAGCTCACAGATCAGTGGATTTAAAATTGGCTGCTCCTAGTCCTAACCCAATAGTTGAATCATAACACAGCACTGATTCACAAGCTAAACATGTCTTCATTTGGTTCATAGTCTACAATGTGAATTCGTAGCAAACACATGTCCAGGAGACAGAAAGAAGATCATACTGACTTTTTAAAGTATAGGGACTGTGTTTAAAAAAAGAAAAAGAAAAATAGTGATCACTAACTCCACTTTGTTTTATATGTGTCTCATATGAACAAATTAATCCAGACAGGGATTTCAGTCAGAAGGTAAGTGTGTGCAGTATCCTTCCTTACAAATGTACAGCAGCTGGATGGATGTGTCTGCTTCCCTTTGTCTTTCTCCTTCTTCCCAGGGGGGTTTGGCTAGTAAGGATTAGTTAGCGATTGGCTAATCTTGTGCATGATTGGGTGTTAAGGTCACAGAAAATCTGGCTGAATTCCATTAGAATGAAAGGGATAATGACTCCAAACAAGGCTTTTTTAAGAGAAAAAAAATCTTAAAGCGGTGATTTATGCAACTCTCTCTAGTCAACACATGTCCTACTTCTACTGAAATTAAAATGAAGAGCCACTCGCTGCAATAAAGAAGGTAACATATATACACCATTGCATTTATCTGGTTCTCCCCATACAGAAATTACTATAAAACAGTGATAATTTACACAGATTTTCTACATTATGAAAACTTACTACACAAAAGTCAAGTACCGCATCTCTCTTCTCCCACAGTAGCATCCTGCGCTTCTCCAGCAACCTTTAATAATGGGCACGATCCTGCAAAACTAAGCACCTACCCATTTCAAGGGCTGGGAATGCAAGTATACAGTGACCTCTCCAACGTAAATCAATGGGCCTCTTAAATGTGCTTGTTGGATCGTGTCCAGTATGGCTTGTAGCAGTGAGAGCAGTTGAAAAAGTAAAAATAATTATGTTTTGCATTTCACAAACAAACTGCTTTTCTTGCACTAAATCCAGTTTCTTCCAACTGAAATCCCATTGATTTAAGTGCCAGAAAGTCAAGGTTAATTGATCACAGCCTTGATGGGCAACAGGGTATAGAGGCTTTATCTCATTCATTTTTTCCAACTCCCATGTGACATTTCATTACTTTTCCCCTCTGATCTGATAATGAAGGCAGCCCCCAGCTGCCAATCAGTAGAAAGAGGAGGGCCTAGGCCATGTTGCTGACATCACTAGGGTTGCCAAGTCCAATTCAAAAAATATCTGGGGACTTTGGGGGTGGAGCCAGGAGACTTTGGGGGTGGAGCCAGGAGACATCGGGGCAGAGCCAGGAACAAGGGTGTGACAAGCATAACTGAACTCCAAGGGAGTTCTGGCCATCACATTTAAAGGGACCGCACACCTTTTTAAATGTCTTCCTTCCATAGGAAATAATGAAGGATAGGGGCACCTTCTTTTGGGGCTCATAGAATTGGACCCATGGTCCAATCATTTTGAAACTTGGCGGATACTTTGGAGAGAGTCACTAGATACTATAATGAAAATTTGGTGCCTCTACCTCAAAAAACAGCGCCCCCAGAGCCCCCAAAACCTCCAGATCAATTCCCCATTATACCCTATGAGAATCGATCTCCACATAGAGAATAATCAAGTACTCAGCAGACTTCCCCCCCCCCCCCGCCATTTCTGGCAACACTGAAGGGGGATCGGCCTCTCTACTCACGAGTTGCTGCCAAGTTCTTCAAAGTAACACAGACACCCCATCCCAAGAGGAAGCCTTTCAATCAGCGACTGAAGCCTCCGGAGGTAGAAATGCACATGGTCCTCTGGAGGCAGAGCTCCCCCCCTCCACTGGCCAGACTCCCCGAGGAGATGCCTGTAGCAGCCGGAGAGGATGCAAGGACTACAAGTCCCAGCATGCACCTCGCAAAGGGAGGCCGCGCCGTTTCCCCCCCCACCCCTCCTTCCACGTTTTTGGAGATCAGGGGAAAAGGCTGCTAATCCAGGGGTCCCCCGGCAGGGCGGGGGCGTTGGGAAGCCTAGACATCACACAGGAAATGATGTTATCAAGCCAGTGCCTTTTGCCCAAATACCAAAGTGTTGCTGGCTTGAGTATATCACTTCCTGTGCAATGCCAGCTACATGGCCTGTGTAACGTCCCTTTTGGCTGTGGGTTCCCGGGCTGGAGTACTTGCTCAGGCATCAGTTCTGAGGTCCATTTCACAGAGACAAACGGACTCAAAACATCAACAGTTTATTTACAAGGATACAACTCTCACAACCAACAACCACAGCTAACACACAAAATTGGAAACTGAAACTAGTGCTCCACCGACAGGACCAAACCATGTCACACAGATATTAGAGGAGTAGAGGACTGTTCCACTACATTCATACAACAAATGTACCACAGCCTAGACCTTAATTTTTCTCCTGATATGTCCCCCACATTCTCATCATTTCTTAGGAGGTACCTAGCAACCCTAATCAGAAAGCACTTGAAGAGCTAGAATTTAAGGAACTAGAACCTGAATTCTGCATTCCTACACCCAGGTCCAAGGCCTATAATAAAATGAGCTATATCTCATCCTCTAAAACTATTAATGCATTTGCTACATCCCAGCTGCTAGTTAGCACCTTGGTTAGGTGATTCTATTACTATAATGCAGACAGCAGAGTAGAGCCTACCAGTTTTAGACACTGGATCCCATTCATACTTCACCCCCAGGCAGCTAGAACTGTGTACTGTCACACCTACAACTGTTGTGGATAATCTAAAACTGGCCTTGTAGAGCATTGGGTGTTCTTATTTAACCAGAGACCCAGCTTGGCATAGCAGTTAAGAGCGACAAACTCTGATCTGGAGGAATCAGGTTCGATTCCCTGCTCTGACCCATGAAGCCTGCTGGGTGACCTTGGGTCAGTCACATTCTCTCAGCCCCACCTACCTCACAGGGTGCTTGTTGTGGGGGGAGGAGGGGAACATAATCATAACCTGCTTGGTATGCCTATTGGTAGAGAAAAGTGGGGAACAAGAACCGGCCCTTCTTCTTGTTGTTACATTCCCTGAGACTGCTTGTGGGAAGGCAGTATAGAAATCATAAGACTGATGATGATGATGATGATGATGATGATGATGATGATGATGATGATGATGATGATGGTGATGATGTGAGATCAATTGCAATTCTGGGAGAACTCTAGATTCAGCACAGTGGCTGGGCATTTTCTCCAGTCTCTCTGAGATCCAGAGTGGAAAACTACAATAATAGTATGAAGAAAGTAATTGCACTATTACTTCAAGGAGGAGCCTTGAAAAAACAGGAGTGACTTTTTGCCAGGTAAGAGAGATACCGGAGGGACAAAGGGAAGAGAAAGAAGTAATTTGCATTTAATATTCATTGCCACATTCTCATGTGGAACAGGAAGATGCGTGATGCTGCTGTTTGTTGCAGTCATTATGATCAAGCCATGCATAAGGCCAGATCATGTTGCCCACGATTCTTCCACTACATGTAGTTACCCTTTTGTGACTAGAGTATTGGGCATATTTTCCAGGTTTGATACATGTGATCAGAAGCCCATTCATGTATACTAAAGCTGGAAAATGCACACAGCCATTCATATCAAGAAGATATGGTCCCCCCCAGGGGTGGAATTCTAGCAGGAGCTCTTTGCATATTAGGCCACGCACCCCTGATGTAGCCAATCCTCCAAGAGCTTACAAAAAAAGAACCTTGTAAGCTCTTGGAGGATTCGCTACATCAGGAGTGTGTGGCCTAAAATGCAAAGGAGCTCCTGCTAGAATTCCATCCCTGCCCCCCCCTTCATGTGGTTTGAGTGCCAAAATTGTAGCAACTGAAAGTGGCAATATACTCACCTGCCGAACAGGTTGTTGATTCAGAACTCTAGAAGGTAGAAGGGGGACAAGTTCAAAGGATTAAGAAATATTACCACATGAATTAGCTCCTGGTCTTCTCCTTGCTGGAAATATTTAGGTGGCTAGTAGTGTTACCAGCTGCACCCCTTTTTAATTTGAATGGATCGTCTTTGATTTATCATGGCTCTGTATAGTATACTATTGCAGAACGCATATACCATAGCACTCCTAGTAAATAAACACCATTTATGTTGCTTAGTGAAATTTTGATCCGGCTGTCTGAGGGCTGAAACGAATGGCAACTGAATGCAGAAAGTCATGTAAGCTAAACTTTGTATTAGTTGCAAAACCAGGGAAGTAATTGCCAATGCTTTTGAATCTTAGTTCCCTGAACGGTGTACTTTTAGGGCCCACATGTTGAAATGCAGTTGCAGTACAAATGGAGAAATGCTCTGGAATGTAGAAAGAGTTGCTTCCACAACTTTCCTTGAGCACAGCTTGGTAGATGAAGCTTTCTGGCAATTCTCTCCCCAATACCTTGCATACCATATGTAACCCAATCTGACTTAAATTGCGACTTGATTCGTATGTATGGAAACTATTTTTATGCAAGCATATTGGGCATAAATAAAAGTGGGGGAAGTGTTAACACACCGATCAGTCTGTCTTCTCTCTTAAGTACACCACACAATGCTCAAGCTAAGGCATCACATGGAGAAAAAGAGGACACAAGCGTTTATGGTGATTACATTTTGAAAGCAATAAAACATCCTGTTGATTATCTAGCATGTTGGGATGACCTATCCATCCACTTTATGTTTTTTATACAGCTAATCCCATGAATTCCCGCATACGGATAAAGATCTGTCCTCTGTCTCCTCTGGACAAGATGGGGTACTATTTTTATGTATTGCATTACCACCATTTGTATTCGAATCTGTAAATTTATAAGTACGTGCTAGATACGCTAGTCTTCACTTGAGACTGTGGCCTATATTATGTTGTACAGTTCATGCCACCTTAGGGTTCCCAAGTCCGATTCAAGAAATATCTGGGGACTTTGGGGGTGGAGCCAGGAGACTTTGGGGGTGGGGCCAGGAGAAAGGTTGTGACAAACATAATTGAACTCCAAAGGGAGTTCTGGCCATCACATTTAAAGGGACTGCACGCTTTTTCTCCATGCCTTCCCTCCATTGGAAATAATGGAGGATAGGGGTACCTTCTTTGGGGGCTCATAGAATTGGACCCCCTGTTTCAATTCTTTTGAAACTTGGAGGCTATTTTAAGGTGGGGCACTGGATGCTATGCTGCAAATTTGGTGCATCTACCTCAAAAACAGCCCCTCAGAGTCCCAGGTAACCGCGGATCAATTCTCCATTATACTGTATGGGAATAATGGAGTGCCTAGCAGACATTTCCCTCCCCCCCACCCCCCGCTTTCTGATGATCCTGAAGCAGGGGGAGGGTCTCCAAACCAGGGGATCCCCTGCCCCCACCTGGGGATTGGCAACTCTATGCTGTCTAATTTATTTACTTTATTTCCCATCTTTCTCCCAAATGGCTTACATCATTCTTCTGTCCTCTGTTTTATCCTCACAACAATTCTGAGAGATAGTAGCAGGGCTTTTTTTGAGCAGGAACACACAGGAACGCAGTTCTGGCTGGTTTAGCATCAGGGGTGTGTGGCTTAATATGCAAATGAGTTCCTGCTGGGCCTTTTCTACCAAAAAAGCCCTGGATAGTAGTAGAAAAGAGTGAGAGTTCAGGAGCACCTGAAAGACTAACATTTGTGGCAGGGTAGGAGCTTTCGTGAGTCACTGCTCACTTCTTCAGAAGTTCTGAAGGCTGATGGCACTGGGTTTGGATCTATTCAGATTCCCCCTTTCTTTTGCAACATTCCATGGGTCAGTGGTAGAGAATCTGCTCAGCATGCAGAAGGTCACAAGTTTCTATCATTTGCATCTCCAGTTAAAAGAATCAGGCAGTGGGTGTTGTAAAAGAACCGCTGGGAAACTGTGTAGACCAGGGATGTCAAACATAAGGCCCAGGGGCCAGAACCAGCCTGTCCAGGGCTCTTACCCGGCCCATAAACGAGTGGTATGTATGAAAATATAAGGTACTTTTCCTTCTATGGTATCCTTTGGGGGAAAAACTAGTTTTGCAGATGATTAAATGCATTTATTGGGGCTTTTGTGCACTCCCCAGTACATCAATTGCTTTCAAACTAGGAATCAATTGCTTTTAATGTATTGCTTTGCCAGTGTCTTATATCTCTGGTACTTGGTGTTGTATATTGAACTCTGTTTTGCCAGAGCTTGAGCCTTCAGCTAGACTCCTAAGAACTCTAAGCTTTGCCCAATCAGGAAAGAGACTGTTTCAGAGAGAACTATCCTGATTGGCCTTCAATGAACATTGGGATTGGCTGACGTTTTGGGATCGTTGTAACCAGGGGTGGAATTCTAGCAGGAGCTCCTTTGCATATTAGGGCACACCCCTCTGATGTAGCCAATTCTCCAAGAGCTTACAGAAAGAGCCTCATAAGCTCTTGGAGGATTGGCTACATCAGGGGCTGTGGCCTAATATGTAAAGGAGCTCCTGCTAGAATTCCACCCCTGCTTGTAACATTGTATATAGTTATTAAAAGATCATTGGCTGGAGGCAATGTCTGGAGTGCATATAAGTGGGGATATTGTTGGGTTGTGTTGTGTTTTGAGAGCTGAATATATCACTTGCTGTTTTTGAAGAGTGGTTCTGGCCTCAGTTTATAATACCTGGCATTACATTCTATGGCACCTATGGCTTGGCCTGACAAAGTGAAATTTATGCCAGATCCATCCCTTGTAAAAAATGAGTTTGACACCTCTGGACAATATTGACCCGATGGACCAAGAGTCTGATTCAATATAAGGCAGCTTCATTTGTATTCATGGGTATTCATCTGCAGGCCTTGGCTTATTCGGGTTCCCTGCTTTCTCTTCTCCCTTGCAACCACATCCCATTGTCAAATACGTTCATCTAAGTTCATGGTTCTGTGGAACTATGGGGCACGGGGCTTTTTTTGTAGCAGGAACTCCTTTGCTGGACTGTTTGGTGTAGTGGTTAAGTGTGTGGACTCTTATCTGGGAGAACCGGGTTTGATTCCCCACTCCTCCACTTGCACCTGCTTGCATGGCCTTGGGTCAGCCATAGCTCTGGCAGAGGTTGTCCTTGAAAGGGCAGCTGCTGTGAGAGCCCTCTCAGCCCCACCCACCTCACAGGGCGTCTGTTGTGGGGGAGGAAGGTAAAGGAGATTGTGAGCCGCTCTGAGACTCTTCGGAGCGGAGGGCGGGATATAAATCCAATATCTTCTTCTTCTTCTTGCATATTAGGCCACTCAGCCCTGATGTAGCCAATCCGCCAAGAGCTTACAGAGTTGTTAGTGCAGGGCCTACTGTAAACTTCCGGAGGATTGGCTACATCAGGGGAGAGTGATCTAATATGTAAAGGAGTTCCTGCTACAGAAAAAGCCCTGACAGGGCAGCTGCAATTTCCTTGCCTCTCACACCATCCTCCTCTGATTTCTTTCCCTCAACCTATCCCCATTTCCTCCCTTCTCCCCTCCTCCTCGATCCCCGGATCCTGTATTCCTCTTTGGGAAACCATTATAAAGCATCATTTGCTGACAGTTGAGCACATTCCGGTGAACAAAACCTCAGTGATGGCACACTGGTGCCCACTTCATCCCTTCTCATTTGTTTCCATATTTGATCAGCAGCACAAACACATCCATCTTACTGTACTCATTCATCCTGTTAGGAGGAGCATATACCTGCAACTATTACTCTGAGACTGATAGATAGAACCATTAGCATAAAAAGGGAAGCTGATGATAAAAATGATGCAAAGAGTCTCATAAAATAAGAAACAACACTCAACGTTGGATACTAAACATTAGCACCAAAGATAAGTGAGTTATTAGCCATTGATTATTCCGGAGATAAATGAGCTGGGGAAACAGCAGAGGGGGAAATGAGTATTTGTGCTCTTCTCTTGATTGGAACAGTAAACTGCATTCTCGCTCCATCCCTTGGTCTCCTTGCATCTTCTGCGCCTTCTATTTGTGTGTGTGTGTTAACGTGGCTTCTTCCTTCGTTGTCTCCCCCTGCCCCCAATTAAAAACATAAATTTCTATGACTTCCTCACAGCAGCGACTTGAGGTTTATTTATTTTGCTCAGTGCTCTTTTTTGGTAGAAGGAACTCTTTTGCATATCAGGCCACACCCCACTGATGTAGCCAATCCTCCAATAGCTTACAGGGCTCTTAGTACAGGGCCTACTGTAAGCTCTTGGAAGATTGGCTACATCGGAGGGGTGTAGCCTAATATACAAAGGAATTCCTGCTACAAAAAAAGCCCTTTTGCTTCTGTTACTCTGTATAGCAGGGGTTCCCAACCTGGTCACTGTGGTGCCTACCAATACCTTTTGTGGTCCCTTCTGAGTGGTTTTAGAAAGTTGGTGGGGCAATGTGGGACTCCTGCCCAACAGGGCTTCTGATTGGCCACTGCAAATCTGATTTGGCTGTGCCTCTAAGATAACATTGTTTCAGCTGGAACTGCTGCCCTGGTGTCAGTTTTATAGTCTCTCACTCCTCATTTCCACTATTTTTAATTGCCCCTCTTCTCCCCTGTTCTGTCCTATGTGGCAGCCATTTTGTGGTTGGGTCTGCCTCTTGCGGTAGCCATTTTGTAACTGCACCCACCACCCAGTGTGAGAATACAAATAGTGCCCACAGGCTCAAAAGGCTGGAGACACCTGGTTTACAGAAACCCGAACATATGACATGATTAACAGATAACTACAAGCAGGACTCTTTTTTTGTAGCAGGAACTCCTTTGCATCGTGTAGAAAAAGAGTTGCCAGAGCTCATCAGCAAAATTCATTTGCATAATTTATTTGCATATGTCACACACCCCTGACATCACCAGAAGGTGTACTAAATTATATCTGCTCAGCATCTACCTTAAAATGCTTCTTGAATTATAACTGTGTCAGTTATACTGTGTCAAGTCTGATGTTTCAATAATGAGACCTTTTTGATAAAAGTTTCTAGTTTATTGTAACATGTTGCTGGACTATAGAACGAAGTTGAAAGACTGGTGAGTATACAAACAAAGCAATCATATAAGGTATACATCAAAGGAATTCTTAAGGGAGGGGTACTCTATGCAGGGCACATTCACACATTGATGTTACTATTTCGTTCTCAGGTTTGTGTCGGCCTTGAGCGCCTTCTTGGCACCAGCTTCCCCCCACCCTCCTCTGAGAAGGCTCCATAATCTTGTTCCCATATTCCCATTTCAAAGCATTGCTACATAACAAAGGATGGGAGGGGGGAGTGGAGAGTTTGAGCTAGCAGCATTGGCATACAGTGTGGTTTTACCCAGGATCCTTTTCCTGAACCAAAGAAGTAACTTAGCTACACATAGAATTTATAGCAGACTTGACATACTGTTATACAATTATAAGGTCAGTTATAACCTTACTCCCATCATACTTTTAAAATTAATTTCTCCTGTGTGGCCACAGTGGGATGATGAAGATTTACATCTGTCTGCTTTATATGTTTTGGTTATTTCCCCAGTTTTTGTGTGGGAAAATATTAGAAAGTTTGTTAAATCTTAGAGTTCAGCAAAATTCTCACAGGGGGGTTGAGCAATGGAGCCCAGAAGCAAGTATTTGGGGGTGGGGTGAAGAAAGAATGAGCACAATAAAATTTAGAGGTTCTGGAGCTCCACTCCTGTGAGTTCCTCCCTAAAATGAGACCTGCCTTCAGCAGACAAGACATGTCTTAGTATTGCCAGGTGGGACTTAAAGATCTCATGGAATGACAACAGATCTCCAGGCTACAGAAATCAGTTCCCCTGGAGAACATGGCTGTTTTGGAGGATGGATTCTATGGCATTATACTTTGTTGAGCGACAGCCCACTCCAAACCTTATTCTTCCTGGGCTCTATTGTCAGATCTCCAGGAATATCCCAATCCAGAGTTGGCAGCCTTAGCATCTGACCAGCAATCAAAGGAAGATACTGGAACACCACAGGTCAGAATAGTGTTGCTTTGCTCCAAGGGAGCCCTGACCTCTGAGCGCAGCTCATGACACCAATGTGCCTACTGTGGAAACCCATGCTTCAGCAAGCTTAACAACCCATCAGCATTGCTCTTTTTATACATGGCACTAATTAAAATCCCCCATCATCAAATGTATTCTCCCAGCTGCTATGTGAACTGTAAATAGGCTGTGGGGGTACAGTGTAACAGCACATTTCCCAATCAGCCCGCAGCTTGGAAATACTGTATGTTCAGTTTACTTAAACACTGAGCTTGACAAGATTTTTAAAAATAAATTTAAAAAACCCAAAGAAAGAAATACTTGAATACCCTCAATGCTAAGAAATTAACTATCAAAACATCACTATCCATCAGTCAGTGGGTACCTCCCTTGCTCCGTGTTAAAGTCAATAACAAAGCCACCATTTATTTTTATGGAGGAGAATCACAGCCCATTTGAATGGGATAATTTATCTGAGAATATCTGAAACAGATTTTTAAAACCGTACAATCCAAAACAGTTTTTTAAAAGAAACGTGAAGTGTCTTTCCAAGCCAGTCATCAATCGGACAAATACAAACGCATCCCTCTCCAAAACAGCGCTACCAACCGGCCAGATAATTTCAGATATTAAACTTATTTCTTACCACCAACAACAATGCAATTAATCCCCCTCAATAAAAGATTGTGGGTTTGTTTGTTTATTTTTCCAAAAGAGCAATAAGGTGCCTCTGTGGGGGGTGTCATTATCCTTAAATAATCACGCCCCGGGAGATAAGGCAGGCGCACTCTATTGCACCATGCTTGGGTTTTAGCACTCTGGAGTACAATTTGCTTGTGTCAACCACACCCCAGCATATCTAGTTGACAAAGGATTCTATATGGACAATGGAGGACCCTAGAAATATTGGTTTTCTCTCCCACCCCCACCTGGTCCCCAAGTAGCTGCCGTTGACAAGCGCACTATCCATATTTCTTGCAAAGTTAGCCCACCTCCCTCTATTTGAAGCTTCAGAATCTTAAGCTTGTGTTTTTTGGCAGACTGAAACAATAGCACCAACTGCTCTTGGTAATGCATGCTAACATCCACATTTACAGGCAATAATGCAAACAAGTCCCCCTGCATAACGGAGAGTTATGACTTTGGAACGCCATTGCTTTTGACAAAAATCAAAACAGGCCCAGCTGTCCTCCGCCAGCCCTCTAAATGCAAGAGGGAGAGAGAGGCACACAAACAGAGCATCAAGGAATTGCTCATTCTATAACACATTCAGAAGTTGTGCTTGCCAATGCTTGGGCTGCAAAGAAGGGTGACTTCTTTGGTGAGGGCTGTAGCTCAGTGGTAGTGCATCTGCTTGGCATGTAGAAGGTCCAAGGTTCAATCCCCAGCATCTCCCACAAGATTAGGTCATAGGGGATGTGAAAGACCTCTGCCTGAGATCTAGAAAGCTGTTGCCAGTCTGTGTGGGCAATACATAATTTGATGGACCAATGGTCTGATTCAGTGTAAGTCAGCTTCATGCATTTGTGTGTGTTCTCATTATTGTTTGGGGCTCATGCTTCTGTGAATTTAGAGAAACAGCAGTCGTGTAATGGTTTGAATTGGTAGACTCTAGGAGAGCCAGATCCAAACCCCCATTCTGCCATTATTCTATAGTGAGTTCAGCCAGCTTGAGGTAAGCAAGAACATTTATTGAACAAGAGCAAAACCGAACACAAACAGGCAACTTCACTCCTTATATCCATTTGGCCTTTGTTAAACACGCCCCCTTATGTGAGCAACAATCCACCCTATTGATCTCTCCTGGATCCTTCATTTGCATTTCCTGAAAGAAATGCCTCGTGTCCTGATTGGCTGATTCTAAAAGAACGGCCAATCAGAATGTAGGTATCAGGATCCTGGAGGGCAATGAAGTATGCTTCAAGGTCAACTAACAGACATAACAAACCAGCAGCCAAAACAACAAATACACAACAGCCATGGAAGTTTACTGCACAACCTTGGCCCACGTTTCACTCCCAGCCTAATCTTCCTCACAGGGCTGTTGTGAAGATAAAAAGAAATGACATCATTGGTTTTGGGTCTCCATTGGGGAGAAAAAGGCAGGATGTATGTGAAGTATACAGGGCTTTTTTGGTAGCAGGAACTCCTTTGCATATTAGGTCATACACCCTTGATGTAGCCAATCCTCCTGGAGCTTACAGTAGGCCCTGTAATAAGAACCCTGTAAGCTTTTGAAGGATTGGCTACATCAGGGGTATGTGGCCTAATACGCAAAAGAGTCCCTGTTGCAAAAAAAGCCCCGAGTAAATAAATAATTTTATTCCAACCATCTGGTTATTCCAGTGCACACCCACACACGCACACGCACACCATCTAGAAGTGCACTCTCTGAAAGTCCATTCCAGATTACTGCCGTTCCAACTGTTTATTATATATTTTATATACATAGAGACCTTTTTCTTTCTTTTTTTTTGTAGTTTCCAGCTCTGTTTTTCCACATTATATCAAGATGAATAACGGGTAATCAGGATGGGATTGTCCAGGTTGGATCTACTCCAAATCCTATGAAAAATATCAGGAAGGAGGAAAAAATAGAAGAGTTGGTTTTTATACTCTACTCTTCACTACCCAAAGGAGTCTCAGGGTGGTTTACAATCTCCTCCCTTTCCTGTCCCCACAACAGACATTTGTGAGGTAGGTGGGGCTGAGAGAGCTCTGAGAAAACGGCTCCTGAGAGAATAGCTCTGAGAGCAATGTGACTGACCCAAGATCACCCAGCTGGCTGCATGTGAAGGAGTGGGGAATCAAACCCAGTTCTTCAGATTAGAGCCTGCCGCTCTTAACCATTACACCAAGCTAGCTCTCTGCTCACTGGGGCCACCACTGGGCAGAGGTGGAGTTAGCTGCCATATCAATTTCAGTTCAGTTTCTGAAGCTGGGGCTGGAAAAATTATCTGATAAAGAGCAGCCAAAGAAATCTCAATATGGTAATGAGCAGTCCTCATTTTGGGCAGGAGCTCACAGGAGCAGAACTCCGGAACCTCTAAATTTTATTGTGCTCCTTCTTTCTTAACACCTCACCCACAAATACTTGCTTCTGGGCTCCAGTGTTCAAAATACCCTGTGAGTATTTCGCTGAACTCTAAGATTTCACAAACTTTCTAATATTTTTCCCCACAAAAATGGGAAAACAACCCAAACATAAAGCAGACAGATGGTAATCTTCATCATGCCACTGTGGCCACACAGGAGAAAGTAATTTAAAAAGTGTGATGGGAGCAGTATTCCCTCTAAGCTGAGTTGGTGTGACCTAGATCATAATTTTAAAGCCTCCGGCTCACACATTTTGGTCTTAGCTGAGAAAAAATGGCCTCAGAGCAAACTAATTTATGCAGTAGCTCATAACTTTCATGCCAGTAGCTCACAAAGTAGAATTTTTGCTCACAAGACTCCACATCTTAGAGGGAACTTTGGATGGGAGTAAGGTTTTATTGTGACAATTATAATTTAAGAAGCACTTTCAAGATAGATGCTGAGCTGATATAATTTAGTACACCTTCCGGTAATGTCAGGAGTGTGTGGCATAAGCAAACTGAATTATGCAAATGAGTTGTGCTAATGAGCTTTGGTACCTCTTTTCCTACAAAATGACCCCTGGTCATGAGTGTCCAGAAAGCATGCTTATCCTCTAAATCTGTATCCAAAATTAACATGAGTTTTCTTTTTCTTGCATACCTGTACTCTGTAGACTGGTGATCAGTTATCATTCTAGGAGAACTCTGGGTTCCACCGGGAGATTGGCAGCCCTACCCAAAACCGTAGCTTACTTCAGCTTGCTTGTGATGGCTTTCTGCACACACACACTCTTCAATGATAGCAACCCAGCCTGTGGTACTAGTAGGGTGACTTGCGAGGCTGGCCCAACACAAAGGCAACAGTCAATATACCCTTTTATATGCAAACACACCGGGGGACTCCATCCACCATCAACCTTTATGGCTACAGTATAATCTAGCCGCCATCGTTTCCCCGTGAATTTGCAAGAACTAAATAAAAAAAAGAGAAAATTAAAATACATCACAAGACTGTAAATAGAATACCTTACTACACCTTCTGCATCAGTAGGCAATACATTTATTGTTAACGCTGGCTGTCGTATAATCAATATTTAAAGTTATTTTATCATTAAGCATAGTGGGTATTTCATGACTATGTATGGGAGGCTAGCAAAGCTATAGGTTTATAAATACGAGGGCTATCACAGCTTCAACGTACCGAAGCGCAGCCTCTTTAAAATTGAAATTGTCAGATTTTATCAGTTATCACTTCCACGGGGTAATGTAACTTTACAATTACTTAGCTCATAAGGGACTAATTTCATTCAGCTTCCAACAAATACTTTTCAGATTGGAGTACAGGGTAGAATTTCTTGAGTGGTCAAATCAAGGGTAATAATGGACACAATGATATGGAGAGCAAGGTTTGATAATGAGATTAACGCTTGCAGCCTTACAGGAAAAGGGATTTTTTCAGTGCAGTGGTGTGCATATTTACTCAAAAGTAAGCCCAATGGGTCTTCCTCTTTCAATTATATGCAAAAAAAGAATCTTGGCTTAAATTTTATAATGTCAGCTCCTCATTTATTACAAGACAAAATGAATGATTCATTCAGTGTGCATGCCAGGGGTTTCTGCTTGTTGTATTTGGTGCTCCAGGCACCAAACCAGCACAGAAAAGCATTTACTTCCTTAAACAGCTAAGCCAGTTCATGAATGCCCCCAGGGCTTTTTTTGGTAGAAAAAGCTCAGCAGGAACTCATTTGCATATTAGGCCACACCCCCTGACATCACCATTGCTTCACACAGAGCTTTTTTAATAGAAAAAGCCTAGCAAGAACTCATTTGCATATTAGGTCACACATCCCTGACATCACCATTGTTTCACACAGCTTTTTTTGTAGAAAAAGCCTAGCAGGAACTTATTTGCATATTAGGCTACACACCCCGACATCACCATTGTTTCACACAGAGTTTTTTGTACAAAAAGCCTAGCGGGAACTCATTAGTAGGCCATGCTCCCTGACATCACCATTATTTCACACCAAGCTTTTTTGTAGAAAAAGCCTAGCAGGAACTTATTTGCATATTGGGCTATACCCCCTGTCCCCAAGCTAGCTGGAACCGTGTTCCTGTGCATTCCTGTTTAAAAAAAGCCCTGAATGCCCCCATGTTTGTAATTTTATTATGGTCTATAGATGAATCTTCTTGATTGGGAACAGGACTTTTTTTTGTAGCAAGAACTTCTTTGCATATTAGGTCACACCCCCTGATGTAGCCAATCCTCCTGGAGTTTACAGTAGATAATCTCTTGGGAGGATTGGCTACATCAGGCCTGTGTAGCCTGATATCCAAAGGAGTTCCTGCTACAAAAAAAGAAAAGCCCTGATTGGGAAGATACTTTAACTATAGCACTTCCCATGCAATGCAACATCAAACTAAATTTATTACTGGGAGTGTTGGTTTAGTAGCAACTGACTTGTGGTGACCCCCATGAACTTTGACCTCAGAGAGTTTTCAAGGCAAGGGATGAGCATAGCTGGTCCACGCAGCCTTCCTCTGCAGATGCTTCCATCTTTGGTGGTCTGCCATTTAGTTACCAACCCTGCTTAGCTTCCAAATTCTAGTAAATTTGGGCTAGTCTAGACTGTTGAGGCTGCAATGGTTTTTATTTACCCAGGAAAAATTAGGACGGCATTTGATCAAAAAGTAGCCACCTTATCCTCCTCCTGACCTTTGTGTTTATTTAAAAGTTCATACATCCACTCTCCAACATAACTCACAGCAGCTCACAAAATGTAATGAAATAAAAATATAATTCAGGAGGTGGGACCACATTTTCATGACATATCGACATAATCTAACCAAAGAGGCAGCCATAAAAAAACAAATTCAACAGAAAGATTAAATCCCTCATCAATCAATATTCTTGAGATTCATACTCACAGTCACAACCAATGGCCATCTCAAATAAATACATGCCTACCTGGAAAGAAGACAGCCTTCTGTACTGCTTCCAACAACACATTTCATTAGGTGGAAACCTGAGAGTATAAGCTTCTTGACTGTATAGACACTTTCAAGTGGTCCTTATAGGTGGGTTATAGACTAGGGATGTGCAAAAAAAAATTTGGGGTAGTAAACGGATTTGGAAGTATACGGGGGCAAAAATACAGAATCCCATATATTTCTGAATTCCGTAGTCGGAATAGCCGCATATACGGTAGATGTGCGGCTATTTCCGAATATACGGCCCCATTATACCCTTTGGGCCATTGAAATCAATGGCAAATAGGGTATATTTGAAGCCGCCTGGAGGGGAGGGGGTTTGAGGGAGAGCCCCCAAATTTGCAGGGGACCTGCAGGGGACTCTCCCCTATAAACCCCCCAAGTCCCAAAAAGATTGGGCCAGGGGGTCCAATTCCTGGGGCACCCAAAGCCAAACCTAACTTCACACCAAAGAATCTCTTTAGGACCCAAATGCACTATATACATCTATCTACTCTATGAACCCTGCCACACAAAACACAATCTGCTCAAGGTCTCCTCTGCAGACCTGGCTGCAGCAAACCCAGATGCCAGCTCTCCAGCCCTGCCCCAAGCCTGCTGGTTCTGGGTCTCTCACCCAGGTGCCAGCTTCCCTGCCACAGAACACACAATCTACAGATGCCAGCTCTCCAGCCCTGCCCCAAACAACATGGGGAGAGCTGGCCAAGCACAACAAGCCTGCTGGTTCTGGGTCTCTCACCCAGGTGCCAGCTTCCCTGCAATGGAACACACAATCTACAGATGCCAGCTCTCCAGCCCTGCCCCAAACAACATGGGGAGAGCTGGCCAAGCACAACAAGCCTGCTGGTTCTGGGTCTCTCACCCAGGTGCCAGCTCCCCCCCCCCCCAAAACCAGAACCAGGAAAAAGGACAACAGGAGAAGGCCAAGAAACTCAACTGTTGAAAAAGTGACCTTTTAAACAATGAAAATTAGGCCAAACAGCACCCTCCCAAGAACCAGAACCAGAAGAGAAAAGGACCAACAACAGCACAACACAGCAGCAACAAATCAAACACATAATCCTTTTAAAACAGTAAAAAACTTAACTTTTAACAATACAGGAACTTTACCAACCCCTCCCCCCCAAAAAACCCCCCTTCACCCTAACCCCTAGAAATCCAAGCCACCCAAATCAGGAAAAGTAAAAGGACACTGCAATTTTAAAAGTCCTCTCACTAAAGTAAGATATGGGCAAATTGGCAAAAAAAACCCCAGCCCAGCCCCCCTCCCCCAGCAGAACCCCCTAACCCTAACCCCAAATAAGCTACCTACCACCCAAATCTGGATAAGTAAAGGGACTCTGAGTCTTAAAAAGTCCTTTTACCAACTAAAATAAAAACAAGAACCCCAAGACTATCTTACCTTAGACGTCTTCTCTACTCCAGGCAAGTCTGGTAAGGCTGAGAGAGAGCAGCAGCAGCTGAGGCCAAGGGCCAACACAGCACTTTCTCTCTCACACACCAACACACACCAACACAGCAGCAATGGAGGAGTCCAGCCAGGCAGACTCCTTAAAAAGGTTCTCTGGCCCTACAGAGAGTAGTTTCAAAAAATAGCACTGCTCTGTGATTGGCCAGACAACAGTGCTTACTTGGATACCCAAGTAAGCAAAAGATCAAAAGAACAACAATGTTGCTGATGGCTGGGGGATCAGCTACACAACAGCCCTGCAAAGCATTCATTTGCAATGCATTTTGCAAATGCATGCTTTGGATTGGCTGCTGGGGCTTCTCTTCCCCCCTCCCTGATCCCAGGGAGGCTATGGGAGAGGCGGGAAAAGGCTACCAAAGGCAGGAAAGGAGGCAAGCAGCTCCCCTGAGGCTGCAGAAGCCACTTTCCCACCTTTTCCATTGACTTCCGTATACTTCCGAATATTTATATGGAAGTATACAGGGAGCTATACTTGGCTCCCGCATAATGAGCCCAAATTGGAATCGGCTGCATGCGATTCCGTATACAGCCGAATCAGAGGTGATTCGGCGGTTGATTCGGTTCAGCTGAACCGAATGCACACCCCTATTATAGACCATGAAGAACTCTTGAGGTAAGCAGCAACATTCTCAATGAACGCCAAAAGTGTACTGGAAACCAGTGTTATTGGCATGATACAGATATATCAGGGCTTTTTTTTTTTGTAGCAGGAACTCCTTTGCATATTGGGCCACACACCCCTGATGTAGCCAATTCTCCAAGAGCTTACAGGGCTCTTAGTATAGGGCCTACTGTAGGTTCTTGGAATATTGGCTACATCAGGGGTGTGTGGCCCAATATGCAAAGGAGTTCCTGCTACAAAAGAGAAAACAAGCCCTGGAAGAAGTACTTGAACCAGTCAAACAGTTTGCCATACTCCATACCATCTATAGTTTGAATTCTCTTTTAGAATAGTAATCCATTGGTGGTGGATACTGTGACTTGCAGACAGAAACTCCCAGGTTCAATTCCCAGCATCTCTTGTTAAAACCATCAAAGTGAAATACCTCCACCTGAAAATCCAGGAGAACAGCTGCCAGTCAGAGTAGCCTTGATTATCCAAGTGCATAGGCAGCTTCATATCTCCACTCAGAATATGTTACAGTAATTTATGTCAAGAAGTGTGGATTGACATGGCTGGGTCACCTAAAGATGAAAGGGCACTCCTCCTAGCAACTGCTCCAAAATGATTCCCCTTCAGTAAGTCTGGGTCCAAACTCATCACCTGGTCAGCTAAAGGTAGCTGAATTCACTCTAATGGTGGTCAATCAATCCCAACTGGAACTTCAAGTTTGTCTAATCAAGATCATTTTCATTTTCTCTGGAGCAGGGTTGCCAGGTCCGACTCAGGAAATATCTGGGGACTTTGGAGGTGGAGCCAGGAGCAAGGTTGTGACAAGCACAACTGAACTCCAAAGGGGTGAACTCCAAACTGTGCTCGTTTAAATGTGATCCAGTTTGGTGTATTGGTTAAGTGTGTGGACTCTTATCTGGGAGAACTGGGCTTGATTCCCCACTCCTCCACATACACCTGCTGATGTAACCTTGGGTTAGCCACAAGGTCTCTCAAGACTGTTCTGTTCAGAAGCAGTTCTCTCAGAGCTCTCTCAGCCCCACCTACCTCATAGGGTATGTGTTGTGGAGAGGGGAAGCAGATTTGTAAACCACTCTGAGAATCTTTTGGTTAGTGAAGGGCAGGGTATAAATCCAACCCAATCTCTTCTTTTCTTTAAAATGGATTTGATGGGGACACCTTCTTTTGGGACTATTGGAATTGGACCCCAAGTCCAATCTTTTTGAAGCTTGGCATTTTTTTTTTTCAGGAGAGGCACCAGATGCTATTCTGAAAATTTGGTGCTTCCATCTCAAAAAACAGCCCCCCAGAGCCCCAGATACCCACAGATTGATTCTCTATAGCAGGGGTGGCCAACAGTAGCTCTCCCGATGTTTTTTTGCCTACAACTCCCATCAGCCCCAGCCAGCATGGCCAATGGCTGGGGCTGATGGGAGTTGTAGGCAAAAAACATCGGGAGAGCTACCGTTGGCCACCCCTGCTCTATAGGAACCAGTCTCCATAGGGTATAATGGAGTGCCCAGCAGACACTTTCTGATAACTCTTAATTGGGGGGCAGGCCTCCAAACCAGGGGATACACTGCCCCCCAACCCTAGTCTGGAGGCAGCTTCAGAGGCTTTGCCCTCATCTGCAGCATCCAAGACCTGGCCAGGAACTGAGACAGCTGCTTCCGGAGGCTTGGTTAATGACAGGTGTAGTTGAGTGGCATCTGTATATTGATGGCACCCAGTTCCAAAATGGATTGATGACTTCATTCAGCGGCTTAATATGTTTGCTAGAGACAATGTTGAGATTATATTTTTTTGAAAGGGAAAAGAAATCATTTGGATTTCTCTGTACATGGTAAGACATAATTAATCAGTCATCTTCTCAGTGGTTGTGCCAACACAGTGGAATTTTCTCTCTCTCTGAGATGTTAGTCTGCTACAAAACACTCCAGGAACATGCTGTTCTCTTCTCTTAAGCAGATTCAGATGAGACTTTATTGATTGCCTTTGTGCTGCTGTATTCCTGATTTATTGTATTTTAATGTGATTATTCTGATTTTAATATGGTGCGATGGTTGTTTTCGGTTTGCCTGGAACGGGCTTTAAGTCTCTTCACATCGACACAGAGGCTGGGTAAAATAAAATAAATCATCCCTATCTAAAGTTTGGTGGGGCTAAAAATGACCGCATGGGGACACTGAAGAGAATGATGAAACCGATTATTGTGTGAAGGTCCATATGTGAACTGGAGATCTCTATGAACTGCTGAACCACAAAACCAGGGCCTCTGTGACAATCAATATCCAGAGAGCCAGAATCACTGGCAGAATGTGGAAGACTGGCTTAGAAGTGCACTCTGAACATGCAAATTGCTTGGTCATCTAATACATTCATATATGTGTACAAACTGAGGTTGCTAACTACGCTTTGGGAAATTCTTAGAGATTTGGGGGTGAGGCCTGGAGATCTCCCAGAATTATGACTGATCTCCAGACAACAGAGATCAGTTCTTCTGGAAAAAATGTCTGCTCTGGAAGGTGGACTCTAGGGCATTGCACCCTCCCCTCCCCAAACCCTGCCCTCCCCAAGTTCTACTACTCCCATAACTCCAGGAATTTCTCAACCCAGGGCTGGCCTACATGAAAACATCAGGACTGATAGTACAGAACTGGAAAAATATGAATGAAACATATAATGACAGCCCCGTTATAAATTCAAAGTGAAGAGGAAGAAGAAGATGATGATGATGGATTTATATCCTGCCCTCCACGAATCTCAGTCTCAGAGCATCTTACAATCTCCTTTACCTTCCTTCCCCACAACAGACACCCTGTGAGGTAGGTGGGGCTGAGAGAGCTCTCACAGAAGCTGCCCTTTCAAGGCCATTCCAGCAGCTGCAAGTGGAAGAGTGGGGAATCAAACCTGGTTCTCCCAGATAAGAGTCCACGTACTTAACCACTACACTAAACTGGCTCTCTATTATAAGCATGTTAGTTTAGTTTAGTTTAGTTTAGTTTATTGATATTACAGTCCTTAGACCAGATGCACATGTCAAACACACGCGCGCACGCGCACACACACACATATATATTGCGGATAAAACATTTCCATGTTATAATATTGACTTCTGCACTTGGTAGCTTCCACATTCTCCTCAATGGACAGGGCAGATCCTTTTATGCATCCCTTTGTGAGTTGCCACCATGTAGCTGAGAAGGGAAGCCCTTGGAGATGGAGATTATTGGGGGCTCCTGCCAGAAAAGAAAATGGCAACTGGGGAACGACTATCTAAAGACTATCTACATTTACATTGCACAATGCAAAGTCCATAATGTAGTATTATTCTGAGTTTGGTCAAAGTAGGAACAGACTGTGTATTTACATTCAAGTAAGTAAGAAAGGAACATCGTTCAGAACCACCAGAACAAAAGATCAGAGAGAAGGGGGGAAACGGCAAACTTCTTGAGAAGGTTTCATGACTATTAGCCAATAATCAGCTGCATTTCCAAATAATAAAGATTTAAATCAGTGTGGAGAAAATAATCTTGCATCTCTCATTTTTATCCCTCTCTCTTTGATATGCAGTGATTCATATATCTCAGCTCCAATGCCACAACGAAGCAAAATAAAACGTTCAGACAGCAAATGAAGCTGAGGTTGATATTTATAATATTCCCCTATAACTGTGTATATGTGTGTGTGTGTTATGCAATCTCCTATTTTTAAGCAGTTCAATGGAAAGAGATCATTTTATTAAAAAATCATGAAAGCGAGTGCATTCGTTCAACCTTAGAAATGTTTTGATAGCTTTTCAGTGCAGCGATATATTTAGATGGGAATATGTCATTAATATAAACAGCTGAATAGAAACTATTAAAACTAACACAATTTAAAACTGAGCAAACCTGAGTATTTGATTAAAGTTTTTGTATATTCTGTACACTTGAACAGGTAACATAGAAGCATAATATTTTTGTTGATTTTTAATTTGTTAGAAATAGTGTCCCTGAAGTGCACAATTTCCCAGTAGTTTGTATTTTGAAATTAGACCGCTAGAGCTGAGGGATCTTGTTTGGCCTGAGTTTTTTTTTTCTTTTGCAGGGTGCGGGGGCAGGGGGTATGCCAGACATTTAGAGACATATAAAAGAATAAATTACTGCTGACAGCAGAAATACAGAGGAAGTCCTTGGGCAAACCAAGTGGGTACCTGCTTCAGCTTATGGTCCTAAGAGAAGTCCCACATCTGAACGGCACTGCCAAAAATTAGTCATGATGAAGTCCGATTCAAATAAATAGAATGAGTCGTGACGCAGTGGTGTTTATAGCACACAAGGTTTAGCAGAGATCTTGTTTTAGTTGATGCTTAATGAGAACATCATACCTGTCTTGGCCAACACACCCCAGACACAGTATAAATATGTCTCTTCTGCTTCCTCTTCTGTGCAAACAACATAGTCAAACACAAATAGAACAGCTGAGGCTCGATGATGGTTTCAGTGTGAGAATGCTCTTAGTCCTAGTTCCTTGTTGCTACTGGAAATTACTCAGGACTAATGAATGCACACATAAAGCTGCCTTAGATGAACTAGAGCCTTGATCCATCAAAGTTAGTATCGTTTTCTTGGAGTGGCAGAGGCTTTCTAAGGGCTCAGGTGAAGGACTTTCACATCTACTGCTGGATTCTATGATTGGAGATTTTTTAAGTTAGTTGCCTCACATGATTCTAATAAAAATCCTAACTTGATAATGAATGAGAGAGATTGTTTTCAAGCTAGGCCTATTTCAGCTAGGGTTGCCAAGTCCAATTCAAGAAATATCTGGGGACTTTGGGGTGGAGCCAGGAGACATTAGGGGTGGAGCCAGGAGACATTAGGGGTGGAGCCAAGATCAAGGCTGTGACAAGCATAATTGAACTCCAAAGGGAGTTCTGGCCATCACATTTAAAGGGACAGCACACCTTTTCAATTCCTTCCTTCCTTCCATAGGAAATAATGAAAGATAGGGGCACCTTCTTTGGGGGCTCATACAATTGGACCCCCTGGTCCAATCTTTTTGAAACTTGGGGGGGGTATTTTGGGGAGAGGCACTAGATGCTATACTGAAAATTTGGTGCCTCTACCCCAAAAAACAGCCCCCCCCAGAGCTCCAGATACCCGCGGATCAATTCTCCATGATTTTCTATGGGAATAATAGAATTCCCTCCCCTCCCCCCACTTTCTGACGACCCTGAAGCGGGGGGAGGGTCTCCAAACCAGGGGATCCCCTGCCCCCACCTGGGGATTGGCAACCCTAATTTCAGCCTTTTTTTGCATTAAGTCTTCCAGGGACCCCCTCTTGCCAAATCAGCCTTTCAGATCTCGGACTCACCACTGCCTACACCATTTTTGCAGAAACAGTGGATATGTGGCTGGGACATAGAATACTAACTCAGGGGGTGCCTGAACTTGTTGAACCCGTGACTACTTAAGAAATGTTGAGACCAAATAGTGGCTACTACCACAAAATGGCTTCCATGAGGGCCGAGTCAAAGCAAGAGACATGGGGAGGATCAACAAAATGTTATGAGATCCCAAACCAAGCACTTCCTTTAGACAGGTTTTCCTCCACCATGGAAGCTTGCTGTGTCATCTTGGGCCCAATCACACACACTCAGCCTAACCTACCTCACAGGGTTACTGTGAGGATAAAATTCCATCCTACTCCATAAAATAGAGAATGGAGAAATGTTGTAAGCAGGGCTTTTTTTATAGCAGGAACTCCTTTATATATTAGGCCACCCACTCCTGATGTGGCCAATCTTCCAAGAGCTTACAGGGCTCTTAGTACAGGGCCTACTGTAAACTCCAGGATTGGCTACATCAGGTATGTGTGGTAGGGTTGCCAATCCCCAGGTGGGAGCAGGGGATCCCATGGTTTGGAGACCCTCCCCCCACTACAGGGTCATCAGAAAGCGGGGGGAGGGGAGGGAAATGTCTGCTGGGAACTCTATTATTCCCTATGGAGATTTATTCCCCTGGAAAATCATGGAGAATTGATCCACGGGTATCTGGAGCTCTGGGGGGCTGTTTTTTGGGGTAGAGGCACCAAATTTTCAGTATAGCATATAGTGCCTCTCCCCAAAATACCCCCCAAGTTTCAAAAAGATTGGACCAGGGGGTCCAATTCTATGAGCCCCAAAAGAAGGTGCCCCAATCCTTCATTATTTCCTATGGAAGGAAGGAATTGAAAAGGTGTGCCGTCCCTTTAAAAGTGATGGCCAGAACTCCCTTGGAGTTCATTTATGCTTGTCACACCCTTGCTCCTGGTTCCACCCCTAATGTCTCCTGGCTCCACCCCCAAAGTCCCCAGATATTTCTTGAATTGGACTTGGCAACCCTAATGTGTGGCCTAATATGCAAAGGAGTTCCTGCTACCAAAAAGCCCTGGTTGTAAGCCATTTTGGCCCTCATTGATGAGAAAAGTGTGGTATAAATTAAGAAAGTAAATAAAGAAAACTTCAAACACAAAAGTAATGTCTCCTGAGTTTTCCTAAATTATCTCACTTTTTCCTAATTATCTCACTTCAATTCCAGTGAAGCAGAGAAAAGGTAGAAGAAAGCCGGGATAGGCTCTGTGCAATGGGAAAGTGATGATATGGAAAAGAAGTGAGTGGATGTTGGGAATTAAAGCTGTAGAAGAATAATAGAGATAAAGGTCATCTCTCTTGGTAGAAAGACACATATAACACTGGTTTCTTAGGGTTGCAAACGTGCAGGTATGGCCTGAAAATCTGCTGGAATCAGGGGTGGAATTCTAGCAGGAGCTTCTTTGCATAGTAGGCCACACACCCCTGATGTAGATAATCCTCCAGGAGCTTATAAAAAAAAAGCCTTGTAAGCTCTTGGAGGATTGGCTGCATCAGGGGGTGTGGCCTAATATGCAAAGGAGCTCCTGCTAGAATTTCACCCCTGGCTGCAATCACAACTGGTCTCCAGACTACGGTGATCAGCCCCACCTGAAGAACATGGCTGCTTCAGAGGGTGGACTACATGGCATTATACCTTGCTGAAGTCCCTTTTCTCTCCAAACCCCACCCTCCCCAGGCTCTACCCCTAAATCACCAGAAATTTCCCAAACCAGTGTTTGTAACCCTAAAGATTCTGTGGAATCTCCATTAGCAGAAGCAAGTTATTCCGTCACCGGAACACTGATCCCAAATTTGTCGCTTTGTTTTTCCACAGATGAGTCAATGTTTTTCCACATTCACATGACTTAAGTAGGAAAAGTAAAACGGGCACACCAAAGACACCATCGGAGGCCTGCTTCTTACAGACTCAAGACTCTGAGTGAAGGCAGAGCTGGATTAACAATTGTGCCAAGTAGGCACTGGCCTATGGGGCCCCATGTGTTTAGGGGCCTCGGGCTGGCTTTCCCCCTTGCTTGCAGCCCTCCCAGCCTGCACGCGCAGCCAGCAACTGAGCTGCTCTTTGCCCAGCTTGCCTGGTGCAGCTGCTGCTGGCATTATCACCAAGTTTGCCTCTCTCTGCCTTTTCCCTGCAGGCTGCAGTGGGGGCCGTGGGTGGTGGCATGGGTGTTCAGGCTCTGAAATAATTTGCAAGGGGGCCCTCAAGATTTTGACTGCCCAGGGGCCTCCACAGGGTTTAATATGGCACTGAGTGAAGGGCAGGTTTTGTACCCATTCAGTTGCATCCCAGATTGATGCCCTTCAGCTTTAACCAGGATAAGAGGAAGAAGAAGAGGAGGAGGATGACAAGGAGGAGACTGGATTTATACCCCACCCTTCACTCAGAGTTTCAGAGCAGCTTACTATCTGCTTCCCTTCATCTCCCCACATCAGACACTCTGTGAGGAAGGTGGGGCTGCAAGAGATCCTTTGAGAAGTGCTCTTGAGAGAGCAGCTCTGAGAGAACTGTGACTGACCCAAGTTCACCCAGCAGCTGCATGTGGAGAAGGAGTGGGGAATCATACCCAGTTTTCCAGTTTAG
Source organism: Heteronotia binoei (assembly GCF_032191835.1). NCBI lineage: Eukaryota > Metazoa > Chordata > Lepidosauria > Squamata > Gekkonidae > Heteronotia > Heteronotia binoei. The sequence continues at coordinate 50,072,785 of NC_083236.1, forward strand.
AGTCCACCACCCTTAACCACTACACCAAACTGGTTCTCAAGTGACTTTCTCCTATTGCATTATGCAACCTTTTTACAAATGGTAGTGGAAGGACGTCCTGCTTAATTATTCTTTCTAGGAAAAGCAACATATCTATTAGAAAAAAGCTACATATTAATGTGTACCTTAATATGTAATTAATACATAATATGTAATTAATACATATTAATGTATGCACCTTTGCTGCCACAGTGACTTTCAGCTATGAATTTGCATCCACCAGGATTTGTAACTACTAAATGCAGAAAAAGTGCTACTGAATTTTGCCCCACAAGGCCTCCATTTCTCTGCTTGCACTATTCTCTATTCAAAAGCCACCAAAAGTATGTCAGAAAAGTATGTCATTAACAGAGGTTCTGAAATCTCTGCATAGGTTAGGGCCTTCCTCACATCCTCAGATAGCCAGGGAGGAAGCCTGAGCAGAAACAACTCTCAATTACCTGAGTGGCTGAACTACTAACGTTCTCTGGTCTGATTTTTGCAGCTGCCTTGTATGCACTTATGGGCGCAAGCAGGCCCTACAGACATGAAAGAAGAGCTGTGGCTCAATGGAAGAGCATTTGCTTTGCATGCAGAAGATCCCAGGTTCAATCCCCAGCATCTCCAGTTATAAGGATCAGGTGGTAGGTGATGTGGAAGACCTGTAAATGAGACCCTGGAGAGCCACTGCCAGTCTGAGTAGACAATACTGACCTTGATGGATCAAAGGTCTAACTTAGTAAGAGCTTCATGTGTATTCAGGTAAGCAAGGGTGGAATTCTAGCAGGAGCTACTTTACATATTAGGCCACACACCCCTGATGTAGCCAGTCCTCCAAGCACTTACAAAAAAGAGCCTTGTAAGCTCTTGGAGGATTGGCTACATCAGGGGTGTGTGGCCTAATATGCAAAGGAGCTCCTGCTAGAATTCCACCCCTGCAGGTAAGACTCCCAGGTTGTGAAGAGCTTTTAAAAACATTGAACATGGGGCCAATTTAGCAGCCAGTGTCGTGATCTTAATGTGTTCAAAACTTCCAGGGCCGCTCTATATTTCGGTTTCAGAGGGTAGTCATGTCAGACTGCAGTAGAACAGTTGGATTCCGGTCCAGTGGCACCTTACAAGATTTTGGGTATATAAGCTTTCAAGAGTTAATGCTCTCTTTGTCGAAGAAAGAAGCTTTGATTCTTGGAAGCTGATACCCAAAATAAACTTTCATTGGTCGCTTATATCTTAAATAAACTTTCATTGGTCTTAAAGGTGCCCTGTAATTAACTCCAAACGTATTATGACATAACCTGAACTTGCTATTGCTATTTAGTCTTTGCATATGTCAAAACAGCCTCATTAACTTGTATGCTAATTTGCTGTTCACCTATGTAGAGGCATTGGCTTATATATATGAAATGTTAGCTTCAGTTTCTATGTGTCTAAAGAAGTGTGCATGCACACGAAAGCTCATATCTTGAATAAACATCTGCCTATATATATATATATGAAATGTTAGCATCCATTTCTATGTGTCTGAAGTAGGATGCATGCCCACGAAAGCTCATACCTTGAGCATGCACACGAAAGTTCATACCTTGAATAAACTTTTGTCGGCCTTGAACGTGCCATTGGACTCAAAATCCATTCTCCTGAAAATCTTATTGGTGTCTAGGATGCAACTAGACTCTATCCTAACTGTCCACACTTCTGGTTACTTTATGCTTCAGCAGCCATTCGCCCTATAAGTCTCAACCATTTAGATGTATCCAATTACTTTCTGCTGCTTCTTCGTCTCTTGCCAGAAAAAGCCTACTGGGCAAGTTGACCATGATTTGACAGCAGTTTCCACCAAGATATAAAGACTGTGGTTAAATATATGAACTAGAATGCTATTGTAAAGTACTGGGGTCGACGCAGTAAGAGACCAGAGTCGGAGAGTGATTTCAGCAAGCTTTACTTCAGGAACACAAACACAGACTGACTCTATTCAAACCTCCCGCTCCTTTATACAATTCTTGCCCCCTTCTGATTGGTCCTTAACTATGTACATGGATTGGCTATTTACAGGGGCCTAAGGGCCTATCAGGGTACAGTATGAGCCTAGATGTTGATTGGCTACTTATGTTTCAATCCTTCCCCTGATTGGGCATGCTTAGGCCTTCTCTGGAACCCTGGTGTGGGGTACAAGTTTTGGCTTGTTCAGCTTCCCTCCAAAAGTAACAATTCCCTCCAAAAGTAACAGTTCTCCCATTTGAGCCTAGGACACAACAGCTATATTGTTGGTAAGTGACATATACACACACATGTTGTTGCAACATCACACCCCTGAAGTCTATGTCAGTTTTTGCAGATGCTTGTGCAGAAGTGTAGCACAACAAATTAGATTCAATACCAGCACATGGATGGCTCAGGTTAGCCCAATCTCATTAGAGCCTGGAAGCTAAACAGGAAGGCCAGGATTACTACACGGAGGCAGGCAACGGCAAACCACTTTCGAATGTCTCTTGCCTTGAAAACCCTATGGGGTCGTCATAAGTCTGATTTGACTTGATAAGACTTTCCACCACCACCACTAGAACATCCTGAGCTTTCCGCACATGAGCATTTGGATCAAAGGGCTAGCCTAATAGTAATACAACTCCAACAGACAAATTCAAGGAACTAATTGTTATTCCCATCACATCTAGTGAAGTTCTGAGGCACTGACACAAAATTATGGCTTTGCCATTATACAGCAAACGAGTGGGAATGTTTTGAAATTTCGTCTGTAAATGTAAAATAGGCAATGCTCTGAAGTGACAAAATGAAACATTTGAATTTTTGTTAAATATTATCTAGAGTTTTGTATGATTAAAAAAACCCTTATTTGGCTTAATTTCTAGAGTGAATTGCATCAAATGAGACAGAATCTAAATGAATACCTTAAAGTGAAACCACCACTCCTTAAACTATTCAAGATCTATCATCTCTGTGGTACGAAGCCTCGTTTTCATGTTCGAACAGATGGGTAAAATTGTCATTAACACAAACTGACAACTCTAAAACTGAAATATAGATTCAGAAAAGGATCTAATGAATTAAATCAATGTTATTGCAATGAAAGCCAAAGAAATTAATAGCGATTTACACAGTTACCCCATATTATAACCTCGGTATATTTTTAGTTTCTGCGAAGTTTTACATCCCTAGCCCTTTTTGATTCCATTGTTAATGTCTAATGGTGCCATATATTTTTATTTTAATAGGTCGACCATTCTTGGGAAGTCAAATGATTTTGGATTGTGTTCAAATTGACTTGTCTGCAGGTCAGTGCAAATCAAAAATTAACATGGACGTAGCCACACTGGAAAGCTCTGCTACTTGCTTAAGAAAACTGGGTAGCACAATATGGCTGAGGATGTTAATGTATACAACTCAGACCCATGTTTCTAACTAAACTATATAAATGGATCGCAATGACTCACCCTGAACCAAGAAATACTTTTGAAAGTCCCAGTGATGGAAGTCTAATATGTGATACAAGAGATGAATATATGACTGTAAAAATAGCTCCCAACTAAAAAGAGTGCTTTCCCACTCCAATAACCATGTGAAATTACATCTAATCCAAAACTGAAGACTAGAGAATCACTTGCACAAAATATTTTAATTATTGGAGGAAGAGTTACTATGGTCTGCTACTCAGAAAAGTGGGATGTATCTGTACCAGGAGCTTTAGATCTTTGTTGCAGTAGCTCTCGCTGCCAAAAAGGTAAGCTACACATTTTCTAAAAAGTGACTTGGGGTTTTTTGGCAGAGATCAGGGCTGGCTATTTATGTTTTTCTGTTAGGGTTGCCAGCTCAGCACTGGCAATTAGAAGGAAGTTTACGGGTCAGAGACATGCAAATCAGGAGAAATAGCTGTCATGGGGATGTTATGATGTCATTTCCAGCAAGGACCTGGAAGTGATATCATCAGGGCTTTTTTGGTAGAAAAAGCCCAGCAGGAACTCATTTGCATTTTAGGCCACACCCCCTGATGTCACCAATGTTTCATAAAGCTCAGCAGGAATTGATTTGCATATTATGTCGCACCCCCTGATGCCAAGCTAGCCAGAACAGCGTTCCTGTGGATTCCTGCTAAAAAAAAAAGCCCTGGATATCATCAATCAGCACTGCACTCCAGGATTCCACCCAAACTCTATGGTTTTACCTAGACTGCGGTGCCAAAGCAATAACATCAGAAGTGACATTATGGCACTGCCATGATGCTTATACCTCCCTCATTTCCCCCACTGCTCTACTGAGCAGCAATGGGCATTGGGGGTGAAGGGGGGTATGGGCAAGAGGTTTTCCACTATCAAAGGAGACCAGGTACCCCCAATCTAAGTCCAGTTTCTTACCAGGGCTAGTTACTTTTGAGGTCTTTTGCCTCCCAGTCAATGAATTCTTGCCTTACCTACCCCTCAAGATTCGGATGGTGCTGGTTCCTGTTTCTGATTTGCAGAGTTCCCCTGTTACACATCAGCCATGCTCCATTGTGCATGGAATTGTTTCCAGCTTGCATTTCTAGGCTGCTTGCCTACTCCAAATTAAGTTACCTGAACCTGACTCTGAAGTGCCTTTCTACAACACTAAGGCCTGACACAGACATAGTGATCAAGCCAGGGGTCAGCAATCAAACTATGGCTGCGGTCAGATAAGATGTTAAATCTAACTTAGTTGCTGTTGCCCTGTGGATTTAAAATTCAGGTTCAGGCAGCAACATCTGTCTCCCATCCCCCAGTTGTTGGCATCCCAAACTCACCCATCTTTGAACCAGAGTTCTAAGGCACCGGGGTAAGTCCAGTCTTTACAGATCTTCATGGACTCCCTCACATTTCCAGATGTCTGATCAGTTCACCACAAAACGAAGCTGTAAACACAGTTCTGTCTACAACAAAATAGGAGTCGATTGCACCTTTAAGACCAACTGAGTTTTATTCAGAATGTATGCTTTCGTGTGCATGCACACTTCTTCAGACATCTTCTCATCTGAAGAAGTGTGCATGCACACGAAAGCTTACGTTCTGAATAAAACTAAGTTGGTCTTAAAGGTGCAATCGACTCCTATTTTGTTCTACTACTTCAGACCAACATGGCTGCCTACTTGGATCTATCTACAGTTCTGTCTAGTCACCATTTTTTAAAACTTTAGTTAGCAGTGTGCACATAAGCACACATTCTTCCCAAGCTATTCTGTCAATATCAGGATCCCCAGGGAAATTGTGTTTAAGTGACAACTTCCCCAAACAATTCTTCTCTCCTGTTTTTGGGGTGGGACAGGGGAAGAAATTGTCCCTGTTAAAGGTCCCATATCAGCAAGCTTAACTTCCTGGTTTGCTTCTGTGCATGCACAATTTTCAGAATTTTTTTTAAAATGTCACTGGCTGCCCACAGTGTGGGTACTGTGCAACAGGCATCTGGATGGTCACCAGCTGGGGTGAGCACATGGTGAAGAGGGTAGAGAGTTGGATGTCTGATAAAAAATTCCCAGGATTAAAAAAAAAAAAAACCTGGATCAAAAAAGAGGTAGGGTCACAACACGATAACATGCTGTCTGACCACAGTCTGTATCAACATTCAGAGCAAGAGAGCAATAAAGAGCCACTATAAGGCAACCCAACTGCAAAACTGCAAGTTGATGATGTTGATTAATAATCTGTACAAGATAACCACAGTTTGGTTGAACACTTTAGAGAAAGAACTACACTTTAAAAGTATCAGTCCATTAATTTTTTTTAAAAAATCCCATGCAAGGAGTAAAAGTCAGTATGTGGTAATCATCTAAACTTTTAACAGCAGTTCTTGAGTAATTCTAAAGTAAAAATATTTTATTTTCATAATATATAAACCGACTTTTTGTTAAGCATCTAAAAGGTACATAAGATATCAGAAGAAGCAAAAAAATCATAATTATATACAAACATACCTCACAAATTCTCTATAATAAATGAAAATGCTTGTAATTTTTTTTTTTTATCATGCCTGCCTTTAAATTTGGTAAGTTCATCAGAGGTAGGGTTGCCAGACACCCCTCCCCAGTGAAGGAAAGGATTCCCAACCACCAGGTTCTGCCCCCCACCACCACTCAACTGGCCATGGGGAGGACTTACCAAGAGAGAGAGGGAGGTCCATACTTCATCACTGGCAATGTGGTGACGTCACTTCTAGCATGTACCGAAAGTGATGTCAACACGTAGATGACGTCTGGGCAACACTCTGGTATTTGGGCAAAAACTCTATGGTAGAAGCTATTTTTTTTCATTGAGTTCTTGCCCAAATACCAGAGCATCTCCCTGGCATCACAACACAATTACATTACTTCCGGTACATGCTGGAAGTGATATAGCCACATCACCAGCAACACTGCCTGGGCTCCCTCCTGCTTCTGGTAAGCCCCCCCACCTTTGCTGCTGGTTCCAGGAGTCACCTGGCAACCCTAATCAGGGGTAGGCTTCCCAATCCCCAGGTCCCAGCAGGGATCCCCCAGTTTTACAGCTTCCCCTGCCCACAGCCAGCTGGCCGGTGAGGGGAAGTCACGCCCCCACAGCCACCAGTACCTCTAGATCTCCCGCAGGTTCAGAAACCTGCAAACAGGTCCCATTTTAAAATGCCTCTTTGTGTGGGTGTGCCCTTTTAAAGTTGAGCAGGAAGCAGGGAGTACTTCATGGGAAAGGGTCAGAAACAGAGCCTCCATTTGTTTTGCTTTCGTTTCACAACAAGTAGGAGTGTGTGCGTGTAAGAGAAAGTGAGAGCAGCGTAGCCCCTGTAATTGTCAGATGTCATTGTGGAGGAACCAGACCCAGTGAGAGAGAGAGAGTACTTTTCAGAAGTCTTTGTAGGGGAGGCAGTAATAGTGTGTGTCTGTCTCTGTACTTGTTTTGCATTGTTTTCAGAGTCTTTGTATAGGAGCCTGTTTATGGGGTAGAGGAAAACTCCACCTCTCTCTCTTTTGTTTGCCTGTGTTAGACTGAAGAACAGCAGTTCCTGTGAGTAAAGGCCCAGTAGGATCACAAAAATGTGAGTTTGCAAACCGTGCATTTTAGCTGCTTTTTGTGTGTTTACACTTTCATTTACTAGAATTGCAGCTATTGGGGGATGAGGAAATGACGACTATTCAGGTGAACTGCACTGCTGTATTTTATGCATTTATTTTGGAAATGGGAAAGTCTGGCTCTGCCCCAAAGTCTCCTGGCTCCACCCCCAAAGCCCCCAGATATTTTCTGAATTAGACTTGGCAACCCTACTCAGGGGTAGGGTTGCCAATCACCAGTTGAGGCAGGGGATCCCCTGGTTTGGAGGCCCACCTCCCGCTTCAGGGTCATCAGAAATTGGGGGGGAGGAAAATGTCTGCTGGGCTCTGTATTATTCCCTATGGAAACTGATTCCCATAGGGCATAATGGAGATTGATCCATGGGTATCTAGAGCTCTGGGAGGGCTACTTTTTGAGGTAGAAGCAACAAATTTTCAGCATAGTATTTGATGCCTCTCCTCAAAATAGGGTTGCCAAGTCCAATTCAAGAAATATCTGGGGACTTTGGGGGTGGGGCCAGGAGACTTTGGGGGTGGAGCCAGGAGATATTGGGGCGGAGCCAAGAGCAAGGGTGTGACAAGCAGAATTGAACTCCAAGGGAGTTCTGGCCATCACATTTAAAGGGACAGCACACCTTTTAAAATGCCTTCCTTCCATAGAAAATAATGAAGGATAGGGTCACCTCCTTTTGGGGCTCGTAGAATTGGACCCCCTGGTCCAATACTTTTGAAACTTGGGGGGTATTTTGGGGAGAGGAACTAGATGCTATACTGAAAATTTGGCACCTCTACCTCAAAAAACAGCCCCCCCAGAGCCCCCGATACCCGCAGATCAATTTCCCATAATTCCCTATGGGAATCGTTCATGGAGGTGCATAATGGCTGTGGGAGTGGGGCTTCCCCCGCCAGCCAGCTGGCTGGGGGAGGGGGGAAGCCTGTAAAACCGGAGGATCCCCCGCTGGGATCTGGGGATTGGGAAGCCTACCTCAAAACACTCTCCAAGTTTCAAAAAGATTGGACCAGGGGATCCAATTTTATGAGCCCCAAAAGAAGGTGCCCCTATGCTTCATTTTCAGTGGAGGGAAGGCATTTAAAAGGTGCGTGGTCCCTTTAAATGTGATGGCCAGAACTCCCTTTGGAGTTCAGTTATCCTTGTCACAATCTTGCTTCTGGCTCCACCCCCAATGTCTCCAGGCTCCACCTCCAAAGTCTCCTGGCTCCATTCCCAAAGTCGCCAGATATTTCTTGAATTGGACCTGGCAACCCTAATAAGGGGGCAAATATTTGCTTTGGAGACCAGATGCAGCCCCCCCCCCAATCAACTGCTGCATTTTACCATAAAATATGAATCCAGAATGAAACTGTCTCTTTTTAAAAGCATCCTTGCTTGATGCAGCTATGTATATATTTTTCTTTAGAACATGCATTCAAGCCTGCAATATTGTCTGGTAGCTTGAAGTACTTTGTTAAACGAAAGTTGCGACTGTGTTGAATATGTATTAGTTTGTAATGATTACAGCATTGCGTTGCTTGTTTGTGTTTTTTTTTTCATTAGTTGCCCTTGTTTGGGGGTAATAAGGGCATTTCACAAACTCAGAAGTAGTCTTGGGCCTCTCTTTGTAGCCTGGCAACAAAACCCTATGAATTCAAGAGAACAATTGACCATTTTACTTTACATCCTATTGTTCTCTTATTAACATAGATTAACGACTTTACATAGCATTCCAAAATAAAAAAAAAGCAGTTTTGTAAACACATATGAAAGAGAATAAGCTGCAATGAATGCAGAAGAGAAGTCATACACCCCAGCCAATGTTTCTGGTTGTTCTCGCTAGTTCTTAATACCATGAGAAAGTAATTCAGTATTTTATTCAGTAGCATTAGATAAAGCTAGGTCTGTTCACAAACAGCCTGCAAAAAATTAGGTAATTAACTTAAACCAAGAGGACACAATACATCTTTTTGTGCTATGAGGAGGAAATAAAGCTTCTACAAGTTAAAATAGGGCCATAGATTTTGCAGAAGTGAACCCACAGTACATTATACACTGTGAAGTACCAATTACTTAAAAGATGCAATGAGATATTATCCTGTACTTCTACCGAGGGAGGAAGACTAGTTGCAGCTCTGCTCTGGGTGGGGGACAGCCCCACAAGCTGGCTTTGGAGAAATGGATAACGAAAAAGAAAAGAAAAGAAAAAAGTTCAACTTTCTTTTGCTGTCAAGTCACAGCTGACTCATGGAGACCTTACAGGGTTTTTCAAGGCAAAAGATGTTCAGAGATGGTTTACCATTGCCTGTCTCTACTTAGCAGGGTTGGGCAAACTTGCCTAATGTAAGAGCCCCGTAGAATAAATGGCAGATGTTTGAGAGCCACAAGATATGAATGGCAGATGTTTGAGAGCCACAAGGAAGGAAGGAATGAAAGAAGGGAGGGAGGGAGGGAGGGAGGGAGGGAAATATATGGGGAGGGAGAGATGGAAAGAAAGCAACTTTAACTTTAAATGCACTCTCCAAGCCACCAGCTGTGCATGACTTGGAGAAGTTATTCAAAGAGAGCCAGTTTGGTGCAGTGGTTAAGTGTGCAGACTTTTATCTGGGAGAACTGTGTTTGATTCCCTACTCCTCCACTTGCAGTTGCTGGAATGGCCTTGGGTCAGCCATAGCTATCACAGAGCTGTCCATGAAAACGCAGCTTCTGGGAGAGCTTTCTCAGCCCCACCTACATCACAGGGTGTCTGTTGGGGGGGATGGTGGTAAAGGAGATTGTAAATCGCTCTGAGACTCTGAGATTCAGAGTATAGGGCAAGGTATAAATCCAATATCATCATCATCTTCTTCTTCTTTTCCTCCTTCTCCAAGCTGGATAATGGGGCAGTGGGGGCTTCAAGAGCCACACAATATGTGTGAAAGAGCTACATGTGCCTCCCGAGCCACAATTTGGCCACCGCTGCTGTATAGCAATTCTGGACTTCCTTGGTGGTGTCTCATCCTAGATACTAACCAGGGCTGACCCTGCTGAGCTTTCAAGATTTGATGAGATCAGACTAGCCTGGGCCATCCAGGTCAAGGCACAAGTTTTACTAAACAAGGTAAGATCTCTGGGAGATACTTGGTTTAAGCTGGGGCAACATCACGAGGACAGAATATTGCCTCTGTGGATGCCAAGAAAACATCTTCAGCTTATGAATCCTTGGATTTACTGATTCCAGTACTTACTGGGCTGACTGACTTTGCAGAAAGGAAGAATCTTTACTTGGTAGGTTTTAGGGTTGCCAAGTCCAATTCAAGAAATATCTGGGGACTTTTGGGGTGGAGCCAGGAGACTTTGGGGCGGAGCCAGGAGCAAGGGTGTGACAAGCATAACTGAACTCCAAGGGAGTTCTGGCCATCACATTTAAAGGGACAGCACACCTTTTAAAATGTCTTCCTTCCATAGGAAATAATGAAGGATAGGGGCACCTTCTTTTGGGGCTCATAGAATTGGACCCCGAGGCCCAATCATTTTGAAACTGGGGGGGGGGGTATTTTGGGGAGAGGCACTAGATGCTATATTGAAAATTTGGTTACTCTACCTCAAAAAACAGCCCCCCCAGAGCCCCCGATACCTCCAGATCAATTCCCCATTATACCCTATGAGAATCGATCTCCATATAGGGAATAATGAAGTGCCCAGCAGACATTTCCCTCCCCACCCCTTTCTGGTTACTCTGAAGTGAGGGATTAGCATCTCTACTCATGAGTTGCTGCCAGCTTCTTCAAAGTAACACAGACACACCATCCCAAGAGGAAGCCTTTCAATCGGAGACTGAAGTCTCCGGAGGTGGTAAGTCACATGCTGGCTATGGGGGGCGGGGCTTCCCCTATCAACCAGCTGACTGGGGGCGGAAAGGATCCTGGGAAAGTGGGAGAACCGCCGCTGGGACCTGGAGATTGGCAAGCCTAGTAGGTTTCCTAGCAAAGTGCTGAATGGGCCTTGGCCTTGTTGCTCCTTCCCCATGATGAGGGCTGAAACACAATTTGGTACTCTTTCCAAAGTAGAGTCAATTAAAATGTATAATTTTCAGAGTTAGCTTTTGAGTATAGCGGTGTGGCATATGAACTTTACAACATATTCATGCAACATTACGGAACTAATGAAAAAGCACCGCTTTATTAAAAATTCTAGAGCCACTTTGGTGTAGTGGTTAACTGCACAGACTCTTATCTATCTTTCTTTAAGGTGCTACTGGACTCTAATCTTGCTTTTATACTGCAGTGGAGACCAACACAGCTGCTCACCTTAGGGCTGCCAAGTCCTACCTCACTGCCAGCGGGGGGGGTGTGTGTCCTAAATGTGCTCCTGGAATCTTCCAGAAGTGATGTCATCGTGCCACTGATGTCACACACAACGCTCTAGGTTTTGCATTAAAAACAATGGGTTTTTTGCTACAAAACCATAGAGTTTGCCCAAAACCCAGAGCATCATTGTGCAATGTCAGCAAAGCAATGATATCAGTTCCAAGTCATGTCACTATGTCAGGGATATCACACAATGCTGTCACTGTTTGGGGGTTAGGTTTCCTCCACCAGCCAACTGGGGGCATCAAATTGGAGCCCTGAAGACTGGGGGATCCCCTGGCCAGACCGGGGATCTGGCAACCCTAACCCAAGTGATATTTGCTGATAGCAACTTGTGCAAAAGTTAGTGTTGTGTAATAATAATTAAAAAATCCTTCAAACTGTAACCATCCTCAATGCTGATATTTTCACTACAGGAATAAGTTTGACAGCTCACTCAATTCCTGGGCTCCTTACACAATTAACGGGCCATGTTTTCACAACTGTTGTCTTTTTGAAGCCAACCATCCTACTGAAAGTACTGCCCCCCAAAAGTTATATTAATTGTAATTTTCAGCTGAATGCTATTGTTCTAACAAACAAATATCGGCAAGTGACTGCACTTAATATTGCATGAAAGAACTTTGCGACTGGACTATGTCCGTGCTCACCAGCTCCGACATCTCAGGGGACAATTCATCATTCAACGAAAACGTGCCTTTTGGTCCATGAAGGGCAACAAGCAACAGATAAATCTGGATTTAGTCTATGTGGTATGGGGAAAGCCATTTTTTAAAGGGAAAAAAACCCCTCTAGGCCTATAGATTAACAGCAATTGTCAGAAAAACCTTACGAGTGGCCAATATAAAGTTAATTTCAAACTTACAGAAATTCTTGAGTGCTTCTTCAACTCTTGCCAGATAGCAAATCTCCAGCAATGACTGTATTTACTGTTGAAGGACCTTAACTAAAATGAACCCATTAGGCATTCACAGAGACAAAGATGCTCTCTTCCCACCCCCCTCCCCAGAGCAATTTTGGCAGCTTGACAAAGCAGCGGCACTGTCACCTCCCAATAGGAAATACAGCTTACACAGGCGAAATACACGCTGTCTAGTAACAGAAGGTCCCTATTTGTCATTTCCTTTGATCTGAAAAATTCAGAGTGGTAGTGTATGGACAGACCTGGATTTATTCCAAACGTCCATGAAGTCAAACTGTGCTTCACCTTTTCCAGAATGTGTGAGCACTGTTCATTAGTAGCCTTCCAAAATGAGGCATATTTCTGTGAACGCAGGAGCCAAAGTTTTTATGACCTATGTTGGGAACACCCACGGCTGAAAGAACTGAGCTGCCTGAATGACACAGGTTTATAGCTCATGGTACTCCTGGACTAACCTTGAAGACCTGGTGACCAGGAACACTTTTATCATCTTTGACTGATTAGAAGATTCCACTATTTTCTTTCAGCTTAGCATTTGCAACATGATGTAGAGGGCATTGCCCCTGACTAGGGTTGCCAATCCCCAGTTGTGGGCAGGGGATCCCCCAGTTTGGAGGCCCTCCCCCTGCTTCAGGGTCATTAGAAAGCGGGGAGGGGAGGGAAATGTTTGCTGGGCACTCCATTATTCCCTATGGGTACCAATTCCCATAGGGTATAATGGAGAATTGATATGCTGGTATCTGGGACTTTGGGGGGAGCTGTTTTTTGAGGTAGAAGCAACAAATTTTCAGCATAGCATCTGGCACCTCTCCTCAAAACACCCTCCTAGTTTCAAAAAGATTGGACCAGGGGGTCCAATTCTTTGAGCCCCAAAAGAAGGTGTCCCGATCCTTCATTATTTCCAATGGAGGGAAGGCATTTAAAAGGTGTGCAGTCCCTTTAAATGTGATGGCCAGAACTCCCTTTGGAGTTCCATTATGCTTGTGGCTCCACCCCCAAAGTCACCAGATATTTCTTGAATTGGACCTGGCAACCCTACGCCTGAACCTAATATTCCTGAGACTTCTGTCAGCACAGAATTCATTAGTCCACTCTCAGGATGCTAAGACCACATCAAAGCTGGACTTCATAAAGTTTTCTGGAGACAATTCAGTGTCTTGATTTCAATATATACTCCACTTAGAGTCTTATTTCCAATTGTTTGCCACCTCTTCTATGTTTGACTCTATTTCCAAGATAAAACAGAGATTAGGGGTGGGCACAAACCAAGAAACCCCAGTTTGGTTCACAAACTGAACTGGGTTGTAACATGAACTGGTTTGCGAACCTGAAAGTTGAACCAGCCAGGTTAGCAAACTGAACCATTGGGATGTTGGGAATCCCCACCCCCACCCCGAGGCCCTAGAGGCTCCAAAATTACAGGGCATCTCCAGCTGATTCTCCTCTACCTGCCTGCCTGCCAAGTTTGGTGAAGATTGGACTTGGGGGGGGGGGGGCCAAGTTATGGAACCACAAACAAGGCCCTCCCAGGAAAATGTTCTTTGGGAGATGTTAGGCACAGCTTTGGTAGCATATAGAACAGACCCAGTGTGAGCTAGAGGCATGAAACTCATGGCAAACCAACTTGACATGCCCTGCTACATGTCCTACAAGTTTTGTGCAGATTGAACTTTGGGGTGGGTGAGTTGAACCCCCCAAATAGTTGCCTCAGGAAAGTGCTTTTTGGGGAGATATCAGGAGTGGGTTCAAGAAAGTATAGACCAACCACCCTCTGTCTAACTGAACATGTGATCACTGGGGAGGGTCAGCCCATTCACCCTGCTTGGGGACCACCTGCATGCTTGTGCGTGGCTACTTCTCCCCAGGCTCACCCACCCTCCCTCCCTCTGTGGACTGTCAAGGTGATTACTGGACAAAGCCAAACCTCCCACCCTACCTGGGCCCCAGAGACTACCCACACAGTTGCAGATGGCTGCATCTCCCAAACTGAGCCTTCCATCATGATCAAAGTGATTTCTGGGCACGACCAATCCTCCTGCCCTGTCTAGGATCCGGAAAGTGCCCATATAGTTGCAGGTTGCAGCATCTCCCCTGAACCCCCCTTCCTACTGCTGGCAATGTGAAAACTGGAAGGACCAATCTTTAGGGTTGCCAGGTCCAATTCAAGAAATACCTGGAGACTTTGGGGGTGGAACCAGGAGACTTTGAGGGTAAAGCCAAGAGACATTGGGGGTGGAGCCAGGAGCAAGGTTGTGACAAGCATAATTGAACTCCAAAGGGATTTTTGGCCATCACACTTAAAGGGACAACCTTTTAAATGCCCTCCCTCCATCTGAAATAATGAAGGATAGGGGCACCATCTTTTGGGGCTCATAGTATTGGACCTCCTGGTCCAATCTTTTTGAAACTTGGAGGGTGTTTTGAGGCAGTGGATACTATGCTGAAAAATTGGTGCCTCTACCAAAAAACAGCCCCTCCAGAGCCCCAGATACTTACAGATCAATTCTCTATTGTACTTATGGGAATTGGTCTCCATAGGGAATAATGGAGTGCCTAGCAGACATTTCCCTCCCCCTCTGCTTTCTGATGACCCTGAAGCAGGGGGAGGGCCTCCAAACCAGGGGATCCCTCGGTCCCACTTGGGGATTGGTAACCCTACCAACTTTCCTGCCTTGCCAGGGCCTGAGAGCCACCTACATACTTGTGGGTTGCTGTGTCTCCCTGGGCACACCCTTCCACCTCTGGCAAGGCAATAACTGGTCAGGGTCAACCTTCCTGCCCTGCTTGTGGCCCGGGAGTCTCTGGACACATCACTGTTGAAGTGGAGAGCTGAGACTAAAGTGAAACCACCCCAGTAACTGCACACTCAGATGACACACCTGTCATGAGCCCTGAGGAGGGGGGGGGGCTGGAAGGGTTAACAGACCAGGAAGAGCCAGCAGCTGGCCCATCAATCATGCCCTCCTCATTCCAGGCACCCGTGCCAGCTGTTGACAATCAGTCTCCTCCAAGCTCTCCCCCTCCCATCTCAAGAATGCACACCCGTCTTCAAAGGACGCTGGCAGAGCACAGGCATGCTGCACGCCAAGGCTTCTGCTCTATGAGCCCTGAATACTAGGAGAACTACGGCCACCCAAAGAGCTGGCTGATTGAGGCTCCTATATAACTCACGCCCGGGACTTGACAACCATGTGGATGCAACAGGTCGATTTCCTGGCTCGCATCCACGCTCCTTCCTGATTCCAGTTCCTGACCAGTTTGAATTCCTTGGCACCCTGACCCTTTGGCTTTGGACACTGACCTCTCCTTCTGGTTTGTGATTTTGCTGTGGTGACTCAGCTCCTGACTGACTCCTTGAACTTTGACTTCGGACCGGCTTTAGACTCCCTCCTGCCTGCACCCTGAGACGTGACAACACCTAGGAGAAGCAGGTGAGGGGGGGGGGGTTTTAAACGGAGAGCTGGGACACAAGGGATAAGGAAAATCACCCCAGTAACTCAGGAACAAGTCCCCCAAGGCAGGCTGGGTGCAGGGGGGCAGGCTGACAGACACAGATCACTCACAGAGGAGAAGCAGTAAAGTCAGTGGGCAACAAACTCAAATGAAACCACCTCCAAACAAAAAGCAACCCAGTTTGTGTGGTGGGGGGGTAAAATGGCAGAAACTAAGTTGAAGGGAATTGAAAACAAATCAGCCAGTATCATAATGCCCCTGTATATATCAATAGTGCTGCCTCATTTGGAATACTGTGTACAATTCTGATCACCGCCCTTAAAAAAGATATTATAGCATTGGGAAAAGTGCAGAAAAGGGCAACTAGAGTGATTAAAGGATTGGAACACTTTCCCTATGAAGAAAGGTTAAAACGCTTGGGGCTCTTTAGCATGGAGAAAGGTCGACTGAGGGGTGACATGATAGAGGTTTACAAGATTATGCATAGGATAGAGAAGGTAGAGAAAGAAGTACTTTTCTCCCTTTCTCACAATACGAGAACTCGTGGACATTCAATGAAATTGCTGAGCAGTTGGTTAGAACTGATAAAAGGAAGTACTTCTTCAAGGGTGATTAATACGTGGAATTCACTGTCACAGGAGGTGGTGGCAGCTGCAAGCATAGACAGCTTCAAGAGGGGATTGGATAAACTTATAGAGCAGAGGTCCATCAGTGGTTTTTAGCTACAGAGTATTGTTTGAACTCTCTGTCTGGGGCAGTGATGCTCTGTAGTCTTGGTGCTTGGAGGGCCATAGTGGGAGGGCTTCTAGTGTTCTGGCCCCACTGTTGGACCTCCTGATGGCACCTGGCTTTTTGGCCACTGTGTGACACAGAGTGCTGGACTGGATGGGCCATTGGCCTGATTCAACATGGCTTCTCTTATGTTCTTAAAATCTCCCTCCCCCCCCCCGCAAAAAAAAGATGCCGTCCAACGGGGAAAAAAACAACAAAGAGAAATCTTTCCTTTCCTTTCCTTTCCTTTCCTTTCCTTTCCTTTCCTTTCCTTTCCTTTCCTTTCCTTTCCTTTCCTTTCCTTTCAAATTTCACAATTGCTAGAGTGATCTTAGGATCCTTATCACTGAGCCAAGGTTTCCGGAGTATGGGGGGACGATTAGTTGAATAAAGGCTTAATATAGTGATCAAGGAATCCTTCCACTGCAACCCATTGGTGTGTGGGGGGGGGGGATAGAATGAAAGTGGAAGGGAAACCAAGAAGGAATCAGACAGCATTCTATAATGTGACTTTTCCCAATCTTTGCAACAAACAAACAAAAAACAAATTGTAACTCAGAGGAACCAAGGGCAAAGCGAAGCCCCCTTGCACCTGAGCTAGCTAATCTATTGCCCCTCCACACCCAGTAGCAATGCTCCTTTGATTGAGTACACCCTCTCCACCCCAAACCCCAGTGCCAGCAAAGCAAACATGTGCCCACCCTAAACTTACATAGATTGTCCCCCCCCCCACCACCACCACATTGTGACGAATGTGAAGAAAACTCTGTTATTGGCTGGCAGCAGTGCCTGTCAAGCTTTGGAGGGTTCATATTTGTGTTTCTAAGGGTAGCTACCTTGTCCTGTTGCTGAATGCTCTCATCCGGATCTCTGTCACTGCCACAATCTGGTAGCGTAGCTAACATGATTTTGGCAGCATGTCCCATGTGTATCTTTTCCCCCAAATAACTCAACACAAATAACACTTCACATTCATTGTCTTCCTAGTAATCCCTCTGATGAACTCAGGAAGCTACATTAAAGCACCATTGCTTTAAGATGACACAAGCCATCGTTATTGATTTCATTGGCTTGTTTATTCATACGTTTTAATCGGTTATGTTAATAGCATTTTAATCCACATCTCTGTTGTATGCGGCTGATAAAGGAACACTTTTTGTGTGGCTGCAGTGACATTTTTCAGCCATTATTAGTCATCGTCAACCAACCAGGTCATCCATTCACTCTTTTGAAAGGTTCTCTGTCCTCTCATGCAAACTAACAGACTGGTATTTTTTGTTTAGATGCAAAATAAATGAGGCTCCAGAGTGCGAGGAAGTAATGTTAACTTCATACTATGTCGCTGCCGATACCACAGAGTGTGGTCTATTGGTGGGCATTAAGAGCCAACGTTAGAAGAACAACATTCTGCATGTCTGTTTAATTGGTCACTTGTAGAAATTTGATCGACAAAAACCTGTAAGGCCCTTCAACCAACTCAGATCAACCCAACACCTCCTGAGTAAAGGTACCTCCTTTCCAGGAGGCGTCCCTAATCGACAGGGCTTTTTTTGTAGCATATTAGGCCACACCCCCTGATGTAGCCAATCCTCCTGGAGCTTACAGTAGGTCCCGTACTAAGAGCCCTATAAGCTCTTGGAGGATTGGCTACATCAGGGGTGTGTGGCCTAATATGCAAAGGCGTTTCTGCTACAAAAAAGTCCTGCTAATCAATATCAGGGGTCCCCCATTTTGCTCAGAATTATGGGCACTTTTGGCATTTTGAGAACACTGGTTGGGCACCAACGCAAAACAACTTCCATTAAGGGGGTGCAGGCAAATACAAAACAGATGTGATGGGTTGCAAGAGCCATTTACAAATGCTGGGTGGTTCCAAGCCAAATGTCCTTCCTACCATGAAGGCAGCTGTTTCCAAATGGGTGCTCCTTGTAGACACAAAGGTTAGGATTTCTGGGGTCTTCTGAGGAACCTTTTTCCTGGTGAGGTAAAGCCAGGATTGGCTCTTTGCTTTGAGGAAGAGATTGTTTGAAGAAGCAATAATGGGATTGTTTGAAGAAGCAATAATGAAGATACATAGTGGGCATCGTTTTAGGGAGCCCTACTCTTCAAGTTCCATGGCCACAGTTATATCCACCCTTGGGACTAGACTGCAGATATGGTAGGTGGGAGGTGTTCTCAGACAAGGTTCAGAACTTTCATAAGGCTGCTTCATTCCAAAAAGCCTTTGGAAATCAGTGCTAAGACTGAGCCCGTTTGAGGAAGATTCACTTAACACTGTTTGCTACTGCGGAAGGTGGGGGAGGAAAGTGTTCCCTGTTTGTTTAATTAATTGAGTTTATTTTATTGAGATTATTTCTGTTTTCGAAGGCTGATTATTTGGATCGGTTATAATTAAGAAGAGCCTTGCTGGATCAGCCCAGTGGTCCATCTAAGTCCAGCATCCTGTCTCACATAGTGGCCACCCCGTCCCTCTGGAAGAACAACAACAGGACAGAGGAGAAGGCCTTCATAAGAACACAAGGAGAGCCCTGCTGGATCAGCCCATTAGTCTATCTAGTACAGCATCCTGGCCCAGGTCCTCTGGAGACCCAACCACAGGGCATAGAGGCTGAAGCCTTCCCCTGATGTTGCCTCCTGGCTCTGGGATTCAGAGGTTTAGTGCCTTTGAATGTGGAGGATCCCTTTAGTTGCCATGACTAGTATCCACTGATGGACCTTCCTGCATGAATTTGTCTGGTCTCCTTTTAAAATCATTTATGATTGTAGCCATCACAACATTCTCTGGCAGCAACTTCCACATTTCAATCATGCATTAATTTTAATCACTCTTAATTAGTAATTTATTGCAGTGGTTTTGCTTTCTGTTATTATTGCCAATGATTATTATATTTTATCATTGTTCAAAGCCTCTTTGTGCATGGTAAAAGCAGAATATACATTTTAAAACTATATTTAAAAACTACATTAAGTAAATGTTGTGATGGGGTGGCTTGGTCCAAGATGCAGTCCTGTGCCTTTTTGGAGAAAAAGAGCTCTTATGGGTGTAGGAAAAGGGCTAAATAGACATAGGACAGAGTGGGGATGGCACAACAGGGGAAACCAGAAGTACTTCCTCTCTTCTGACTGGTACACAGGCCTCATTTTGGGCAGGAGCTCACAGGAGCAGAGCTTCAGAACCTCTACATTTTATTGTGCTCTTTCTTTCTGACCCCCCCCCCCCCAAATACTTGCATCTGGGCTCCATTGTTCAAACCCCCTGTGAGAATTTTGCTGAACTCTAAGATTTCACAAACTTTCTAATATTTCCCCCCACAAAAATGGGAAAATAACCAAAACATATAAAGCAGGCAGATGGAAATCTTTATCTTGCCACCATGGCCACAAAGGAGAAAGTAATTCAAAAAGTATGATAGGAGTAATGTTCCCTCTAAGCTGCAAAGAATTGTGCTCAAAAATTCTGCTTTGTGAGCTACTGACATTAAAGTTAAGAGCTACCGCATAAATTAATGTGTTCTGGGGTCATCCTTCCTGAGCTAAGACAAAAATGTGTGAGCTAGAGGCTAAAAATCTGTGAGCTAGCTCATGCTAACTCAGCTTAGAGGGAACATTGGATAGGAGTAAGGTTTTATTATGAAGAAGATGAAGATATTGGATTTATATCCCGCCCTCCACTCCGAAGAGTCTCAGGGCGGCTCACAATCTCCTTTCCCTTCCTCCCCTACAACAGACACCCTGTGAGGTGGGTGGGGCTGGAGAGGGCTCTCACAGCAGCTGCCCTTTCAAGGACAACCTCTGCCAGAGCTATGGCTGACCCAAGGCCATTCCAGCAGGTGCAAGTGGAGGAATGGGGAATCAAATCCGGTTCTTCCAGATAAGAGTCCACATACTTAACTACTACACCAAACTGGCTCTCTTATGACAATTCCAATTCACGAAATATTTTAAGGTAAATGCTGAGCTGATATAATTTAGTACACCTTCTGGTGATGCCAGGGGTGTGTGAGTTATGCAAATGAGGTGTGCTAATGAGCTCCCCCCCCCCCCCGCTGGTGCGTATGATCTGGTGCAATGTGTGTCTTTCTTTCTAATTTCAAAGCCTCTTGGACATGCCACAGTGGCATTTCATCATATCAGGAAATATGAAAAGTTTAAAGACTTGGGAGGAGGGACCACATGAAAATCACAACTCTTAGATTTGTAACCTTAGGGGCATTTCAATAATATTATGTAGCCTGATATTGTGCATGCTGCTCATGCACTTGAAAACAATGATCTTCAAAACATTAATGAAAAGCACTGAGGAAACAACACATATTACCTGTAAGCTCAAGTCTTTCTCTCCCCCCACCCCTCCTAACACACTTGGGCAACTACATCTTTTTCTTGGGGGCGAACGCTCCTTCCTATAAGTCTAGGCAATAGTTCAATAACAGCCCGTGGAGCAGAGTGGTAAGCTGCAGTACTGCAGTCCAAGCTCTGCTCACGACCTGAGTTCGATCCCGTCGGAAGCTGGGTTCAGGTAACCGACTCAAGGCTGACTCAGCCTTCCATCCTTTAACTTATTGTAGTTTTTAAAATTTTATGCAATTGTTTTTAAATGTATTTATTAACTGTATTTTACAATTGATTTGTATAATAATCATGGTATATACCATGTCCTGTTAGCCGCCCTGAGACTGCTTCGGCGGGGAGGGCGGGATCTAAATAAAAATTATTATTATTATTATTATTATTATTATTATTATTATTATTATTATTATTATTATTATTATCATCATCATCATCATCATCATCATCATCATCATCATCATCATCATCCTTCCGAGGTCAGTAAAATGAATACCCAGCTTGCTGGTGGTAAAATGTAGATGACTGGGGAAGGCAATGGCAAACTATCCCTTAAAAAGTCTGCCAAGAAAATGTCATGACGTGACATCACCCCATGGGTTGGTAATGACTCAGTGCATGCACAGGGAACTACCTTTACCTTTTTAGCCTTTTTACCAGTTCAACGGGACTTAATTTTAATAGGGGCCCTTGGACCTTTTGACAATATATATTTATATTTTTAAAATCCCAGCTACCCTCTTGGCAGGAACCAACTGTTCTCATGTTTTGTTCCAGAGACCACTGCCAGCCACAATACAAATAATGAAGCTACTTTTTGCTGCACAAAGAAGCCCAGTGACACCATTTCTGGGAGGCAGTTCTGCAAGCTGGCAAAAAAAAAAAGCTGTCCCTGTGTATGCAATATACAAGCGAACTGCATGAGTTATATTACAACAGCCAAGAGTATGTTTTCAGGGTGGGACGTATCCAGTTCCGCTCCCGATTTGCCCTCAGACACAAATACAAACATGGACATATACATCATCATCTCTAGCCTTCCGCTCGACAAGAATTCTTGATGAGAACTTCCAAAGAAGGAGGTTGAGCCAGTACCTCTGTTGTTAAACTGCTCTCGTAGTTAGCAAGCTTTGCCGAATAGCAAATCCATCTTCCTGCAGGTTTGGCCCTTTGCTCTCTGTCTTGTCAAAGGTATGGTGTGGTTTTGGTGATCAGTCCAATTAGCACGGAGCTTAAGGAAGCCAGACTGGGAATGGACACACAGTTACACAGCTATCATTGAAAGCAAAGAAAGAGCAC
Source organism: Heteronotia binoei (assembly GCF_032191835.1). NCBI lineage: Eukaryota > Metazoa > Chordata > Lepidosauria > Squamata > Gekkonidae > Heteronotia > Heteronotia binoei. The sequence goes on from NC_083236.1 coordinate 50,094,978, forward strand.
TGCTGGGGAAAGAAAGTCAAATGAAAGAAGGCCTCCAAGAGGGTCTGATTTCTCTATCAGGATCTCACCAGAGAACAGTCTTAGAACTGCTTCCAAATGCTCATTCCTGGACCATAAAGAGGAAGGAACTGCCTGCATAGGCTTGCCAGCCTCCAAGTGGGTCCTGGAGATATCCTGAAATTACAAGTGATCATCAAATGAGAGATCGGTTACCCTAAGAAAATGGCTTCTTTGGAGGGTGGGCTCCATGGCAGTATACCCTACTGTGTCCCTTCCCCTCCCCAAACCCCACCCACCCCAGGCTACACCCCCAAATCTACAGGAATTTCCAAGACAGATCTGGTAACCCTATTCCTCAGTAATGTAAAAAAAAAAAAAGGTACACCAGACAAAACAGCAAAGCATTTCTTCTCATGCGTCTGCCCTGTTCACATAACAGTGGTAGAGAAGGTCTTATTTCAATATTAAAGAATCAACTGGAGGGTCACGTGGACCCTTCTGCCTTCATATAACTTGTCTCTATTCTCTGTTCTATTCTACTCCAGTACTTGAAGCAACCAACTGAAGAAAGGGTGAGGTGTTTTCAGAGCTTTTTTTTGTAGAAAAAGCCCACCAGGAACTAATTTGCATATCAGGTCACACCCCCTGATGTCACCATTCTTTCACACAGTTTTTTTGTAGAACAAGCCCATCAGGAACTCATTTGCATATTACGCCACACACACTGATGTCAAGCCAACCAGAACTACATTCCTATGCATTCCTGCTAAAAAAAAAAAAAAAGCCCTGGTATTTCTTTGAATTTATTAATTAAATGTTTTACTTTTCTCCCCAGACTTGAGGTGGCTTACCTAAGCAACAGGCTGCAACAGAAAAACAGCATATAAAAATTTCCACACAAATAGACAACAAAATCGCAGACGAACCTTTCACAACAACAGTTTTAGCAAACATAAAAAGCTGCCTGAAAGAGAATGCTCTAACATGTCTGCAGAGAAGCAAGAAGTTCAGATGGGTGCCCATCAAGCATACATACTCCAATAGACCCTTCCATAATAACTGGCCCTATTACTGAAAATGCCCTAGCTGTGAAAGCATGGGTTACTTAAGCAAAGTTAATGTGAGAAAGTAATCTAAGGAGTGCAAGTGGCGCAGAAAAGCATCTTGGGTGGTGCAGACTGAAAGGTTATGAAGGTTCCAGGCCAATGAAAAGGCTTTAAAGATGAATTGAAATAAATAGGTTAGACAGCGCAACTGTCCCAGGACTGCAGTTACATCTTCCAAGCAACCAGCCCCCTGATAAGAACCTGGCTGCCTAGGCCCCTTTATACCAGTTGTGACTTCAAAGTACTCTTCAAAGGCAGACCCACAAAGAGTAGTCTAATGTAGAGGTTATGGTAGCATGGATCAACATGGCTGTGTTGCCAGAATCTAAGAGAAGGAGGAGGAGACTGGATTTATACCCCACCCTTCGCTCAGAGTGGCTTACAATCACCTTCCCTTCCTCTCCCCACAACAGACACCCTGTGAGGTAGGTGGGGCTGAGAGAGTTCTGAGAGAAACTGTAACTGACCCAAGGTCACCCAGTTGGCTGCATGTGGAGGAGAGGGGAATCAAACCCAGTTCTTCAAATTGGAGTGCATCACTCTTAACCACTACACCAAATTGGCTCTCAGTTTATGAGCAAGATTTAGCTGAAAGAAGCTACTCCTGGCAACAATACAAATCTGTTTGTCCTTCAGTAAGGCACCCCTCTAGGTCATTTTCTTCAGAGAAAGTTTGGCTTCCTGTTAAAGATGAAAAATTAATCCCAAACAGGAACATGATACATAAATGGTCGCCCTGTCCTACTTATTCTGTCCCTGAGATCTGGTCAACGCATGGCAGCAGAATGAGGCAATAGAATCCTGAAGTGACAGAATGAGATGAACCATTTCAGGCTGTTCACAGGGAGAGTCACATTCTTTACATACTCTCCAAAGCAAAAAAAAAAAAAAACTGTGCAAAAAGAAAATTGGCACATCAAGGACAGCAGCTCTTGCTTAGCCCTTTCCTGGGTGTGTTAGTTGTACCACTTTTAGAGATTAAAGATGCAGCCAGAGATACTTTAATCATGGTAATCCTACCCTTCTTATCAGTCTAAAGTGGTACAGTCCGTTCCATCACTTCAGTCTTCCACTTTTCCATCTAATTTTGTGGCATGTACAGGCCAGGTCTCAGAGCAGCAGCCCTTTGAGGTTGCATTTGAGGGAAGAGGTTATAGGCAGACAACAGTGGAATTCCAGAAAGATATTTCTCATTTTGGAAATTAAGCCCCACTTGAAAAAGCAGGCTGCCTTTACAGCACACAGGAATTCAGAATATATGGGTGAGTTTGTGGAGGGATGGTAAGAGTCAGGGCTTTTGTTGTAGAAAAAGCCCAGCAGGAACTCATTTGCATATTAGGCCACACCCCCTGATATCACCACTGTTTTGCATAGGGCTTTCTGTAGAAGACACCTCGGCAAGAACTCATTTGCATGTTAGGCCACACCCCCTGGCACCAAGCCAGCCAGAACTGCAGTTTGAGCTCCTAATACAGGCAACAGTAATGATGGTAAAAGGCTAACGCAATTCCGGAATTATTGTACAATTTGTTGTGTTACTCTTTTTCTCCTTTTTTAAGCAAAATAGACACACAAATGATAGTGGAACTCTCTGTGGCAATAATAAGGTTATTATGTAACTATCACTGTGCGGGGGTGGGGGCTGAAGGCTCTCCATTTCACCCCATCATTTTCTTTGAGCTTAAATATTATGCCACATACTGATTAATACCAGATCAATAAAATCATTTTAGCAATCTGGTCACAGTCTTTTGTCTACCCAGATGGCCTGCAATGTTAATGTGTGACAATTTCAACAATGAACTAGGACTGTTTCATGGAGCTAACATTTGTTTCACTGCTTTTGCTTTTTTGGGTTCCAAATTTTGACACAGATGGTACAAATTACAAAAAAAAAAAAGTGTTCATTTAGAAAGCTTAAATCTGTGGGTTTTACTCTGGCCATTAGAATCTTTTATGATTGCAATTCAGTCAATTTACTCACACCTCTCCCAACAATTATGAGCTGCAAGATATTCCCCTTATCCTTTATTTTGTTTAATCCAGCGCTTCATTATACTTACAACTTATTCATACTCAAGAATGCTGGAGAAAGGTTCTAATTTGGACGCTAATTCAATTGTGCATCTAATGTATTATACTTTAAAAAAATGAGTCCAATGGAAAGCAAAGAGCCCTTCCACCTAATATATTAATTGTTGTTAGAGTTTAAGAATAGCTTAAAGTCAGAGCTGGCCCTGCCTCTAGGCAAACTGGGCGATTGCCTAGGGCGACAGCCTTCTTTGGGCACCAAATTGGGCTTTTCATTTTTCCCACAATTCATCTGCTTTTGAAAACTGGTTATCAGTGGGGGAGGGGGCACCAGAAGTTAGCCTTACCCAGGGTGCCAGATGCTCCTGCTTAAAGTTTAAAAAGGATCAGTGAACGCTAGGGCAAAAATATGTGTCACAACTGTATTCATGTGGGGGAAAACCTAGTAGGGGTGTCGAACTCATTTGTTATGAGGGCTGGATCTGATATAAATGAGACCTTGTTGGGCAGGGCCATGTGTATACCTATTTAAGATTAGGTAGCAAAGATATACATTTATAAACGCAATTTCCACAGAGCCACAGTATAAACATAGCTTCATATCTTTTCTTCACTGCAACAGGCTCTTGAAGACGCTTTGTTCATTCAACTAATGTTTACAACGGAAGCTATCATTTGTGGACGGACTCTTTGCAGCCGCATGTAATTTATATATTATTTGCTTAATTTTGACTTCTTGTAGATACTTATATAGATACTTTGTTATCTTTCTAATGTGTTGTCTTACTCTGGTGATTATTTTGTATTTACCATACTATTTTCTCCAGGGGAGCTGATCTGGAGATCAGTTGTAAAAGTGGGAGATCTCCAGGCCCCACCTGGAGGCTGGCAACCACAACAGGGTTCCCCAACACTGCCTCAGCAAATACTAGGAGATTTAGGGGGGCTGTACCTGGGGAGGGCAGAGTTTGCTGAGGAAGTGAAGTCACTGTCTAGGTTGCCTCTGCAGTGTCTATTGTCTTTACCATAGAGTAGGGTTCCCAAGTCCAACCCCCCAAATATCTGGGGACTTTGGGGGTGGAGCCAGGAGACAATGGGGTGGAGCTAGGGGGGAGGGGGGAAACAGCGAGCCACCCCTGCGCAGCTGATGCCTCTTCTCTGCTCGCCGTGGTTGCTCCTTCGAGATGGGCTCAGGCTGAGCCCATTTCGGAGAAGCAGCCACGATGAGTGGAGAAGAGGCCGCCACGCCGCTGCCGCCTCACCCGCTCCGCCTCTGGGGTGGAAGCGGAGGGGGGGTGGAGGCGGGCCAGGGGCGTGGCGAGCCGCGAGTCCGGGTCCTAGAAGGGCCCAGATTCGCGGCTCGCCATGCTCCTGGCCTGCCTCGCCCTCCCCTGCGTTGCTGCCGCCTCTTGGCTGCTCCTCTGAGATGGGCTCAGCCTGGGCTCATCTCGGAGGAGCAGCTGCGGTGGGAGGGGAGGGGGCAGCAGCGGCGCGGCGGCCTTGCCGGCTCCAGGATGCGGCGGCTGGCCATGCTCCCCGGCGCCGTTTCCAACCCTCCCCCCGCTTCCGTTTTTTGGGGGAGCGGGGGAAGAGGGTGGAAATCCTGGGGTCCCCCGCCAGGGCGGGAGGGTTGGGAAGCCTACCATAGAGACTGGAGAATTTTTTACCGAGTCACTATGTGGAAGCCATTTTTTCTCACCCTCTTTCCTTGGATGCAGGTAATTCCTCACCCTGGGCCAGTAAACAGGAGACCTAGGTGCACATGTAACAGATAAAGGAGGGAAAACAAGGAATTTAGGGGGGGAAACCCAAGTCCTACTTGGTGCAACTTTCCTTTTCAGACACAGGGCCCAAAAGCAAGGTCAATCGCTCTCTTCACCTACTAACCACAACACAGGAAAGACGTCTGTAGATTTGCTGTCTGAGTTACCTGAAGTAGAGTGTTATGTTAACATAGATGAGTTTCTGTTCTTCCCACTTTCCAGAGTAAATTGGGCTCACGCAGAGAGAGAGGAATGCTAGTCTATGTGGTCCAGATTTCAGCATCTGGCATGCACCAATCACAATGGTGAATGCTAATGCAGGAACCATTCTATATCCTCTGTTTCACACTCCCTCACATACCCACAAATGGAGAGAAGGATCAGTTTTCAACAGCAAATGTATTTTGTGAAAGAATGTTCAATTCACAGCAATGTTTTATCATGTCTGCAAACAGAAGAGAGCATTTCAGGGTTTGTCCTCCATTAGAATCAATCATGCGACACAACTAAGCTGATAGACTTCCCATTTTTGCTGCTTCGAGCTAAGGCATCCTAAATATATTGACATCTGTCTCCCATGCAATGACACAAATGAGGTTGAGAGGGCATAAGCCTAAATGTCACCAATGGGAAAATATCAATTACTCTTTCCAAAAGCTACCTTATTTTCATACCCCATAAGGCACCATATAGAGTTCCATTGCATCGGAAGCATGCATTAATCAATGTTTTGTGTGCTGCAATCAATAACACGCTTATGTTTAAGTTTTTGCATTCCTTTACAATAAATATTGATATATTACAAACTACGTAAAAAACAGTTCGTTGGACTTTTTGTTTGCTGTATGCACTGTATTCATTCGGCAAATAAGTGAGCTAAATATTGTTTGTTACAAAACAGATGTCAAATAAAATTATGCCATATGTGCTATTAAACACTTTCCTTATTTTTTTTTTTACAGTGAAAACCAAGATACAGTTTCAGAAGTGAATGTATTTGGCTTTTCAAGGATTTGAAGCATGAAAGCAACATCTTTGAATATTTTTAAAACCTGCTGTGCTTCGTGTAATTCAGTTTTCCAAGCTGAATCTGCGTTGGTCTTTTTTAAAGCTATCTTCAAAAAAAGAAAGAAAGAAAAGCACTAAAGGAAGGGAATTCTTTAAAAGGGAGGAAAGAAGAGAAAGAAAAGCTCTCCATTTGTCCCCAAAATATCCGCACACAAAAAGTAAAATTGGAAGTTTTCTAGATAGTGAACTCAGGGGGCAGGGGCTCGTCTGTTTTGCTTATATCTTTAAAATACATTGAAGGAGTTTTACGGAACTAGAAGCACAGCCACTTTGTTCTTCTAGGAACTGATAAAGTATTGTAGGGGCTGCTTTCTTTCCTTAATACACATATCACAGAGCTAGATTTGAGTCTAGTGGCCTCTTAGAAACCAACATGATTTTCAAGCTATAAGCTTTAGAACAGAGGTGTCAAATGTGTGGCCTGAGGGCTGGTTCAGGTCCCCAGAGGGCTCTTATCAGGCCTGCAAGCACCTCACTGTCATCTGCTTCCTTCTCTCTCTCTTGCTTCCTTCTGTATCACAGCTTGCTTTGCCAGGCTTGCTCAATCGCACAAGAGCTACAGAGCAAAGCCTCTATTTTATCCATTGGCTGACCAGCACATGAAGCAACTGATGTATGAAAGCTTGCAATGCCCATCTGTTTCATGTCTTCCTTTGGGTCTTAGGCTCAAAGCACTGACCATGAGATTTCCGTAATGAATGTCAATAAATCAAATGTAGATTTCCAACTTACAGACACACACCTGAACAGCATACTCAAGATTGCCACAGCACAGACATTGTCTCCAGATTTTGATGCAATAATTCACAGCAAGACGTTTCAGTTATCAGAGACTGATAAATAAACAAAACATTTCAAGAGTGATAATCTTAAGTTTTAAAAAAATCCTTGTGTTTGTGTCCTTCATAAAGTTTATACCTCTGCTACCTGGCATTACATTTTATGACACACATGGCCCGGCCCGACAAAGCCTAATTTATGTCAGATCCAACCCTCAAAACAAATGAATTCAACACCCCTGCTTTAGAAAGTCCAAGTTCCCTTCATCCTTATGTACACAGGTCTCTACAGATCCACGCACCTGAAATTAGCACTGTGGTGAGAAGTGCCATCAAGTCACAGCCAACCTATAGTGACCCATAGAGTTTTCAAGGCAAGAGATGAATAGAGGTGGTTGTCCCACTGCCTGCCTCTGCATAGCAACCCTGAACTTCCTTGGTGGTCTCCCATCCAAGTAATAACCAGGGTCAACCCTGTTTAGCTTCTGAGACCTGGTGAGATCAGGCCAGCCTGGACCATCCAGGTCAATGCAATTGAGCACGCCCTCCTACACAAATGGCAAATGAAAGCAGAGATTGTCGACAGTTGCTCTACTTGCCCCCCCCCCTTATTAAGGCTGCCATAGCTCGACTTATGCACCGTCTGTACTTTGCAAAGCTGAATGACACAAACGAACAAAATGGAACAATGTACACGAGGCAGCTTTGAAAATGGCAAATACGTCGGAGAGCGCATGGCAAGAAGGAAGGCGCTAAGAGCCACACGACGAAACAAAATCTGGAAGCTGCAGAAGGACGACTCTGGTATCAAAAGGAAAGGCACTTATACACACAAATGGAAAATAGAGTGGTGTTAAAAAAAACAAGATTTGAGGAAAAGAAGCAGATGCAACAGTGGAAAGAAACAGTGGAGCTTTGACACACTCTCTCCCTCCCCCCCCCCATATGCAATTTCCTTTCTATTTTACTATAAAAAGCAAATCGGAAGCAGGAGAAATCTGTGTATGCCGGGGAAGACCTCAGTACAGTCCGTTTCAATCTGGTTCCATTCATAGCAGTGCTGGGGGTCACTTCACCATGATAACAGTCCTGTGATGGTTTTGTGTGTGACTGAGAGACTGCAAGTACATCACAGTTGCATTGCTGAGGCTGAACACATGGCTCATACCCAAATACCTGTCATTTTCCCTTTTTGCCAAATGCCTATCAAGGTGCAAAAGTTTCATACGCCTGGTTCCTACCTTGTAATTCTGATATTCGCAGACAGAATGCTGAGATACATGGAAAGGGAGCATACATTGGGTTGCCAGTTCCAGGTTGGGAAATAAATGTCAATTTTAGGGGTGGAGCCTGAGAAGGGTGGGGTTTGGGGAGAGGAGGGACTTCAGTGGGGTATAGTGCCACAGAGTTCACCTTCCAAAGCAGCCATTTTCTCCAGCGGAATTTATTGCTGTTGCCTGGGGATCAGTAATCCCAGCAGATCTCCAGCCACCGCCTAGAGGTTGGCAATCCTAGATCTATGGCGGTGGGGTGCGCTGATGAATTTATTAATTTTACGAATTTCAATACGACCCAATAGCATTGGCATCTGATGAACATTCATCAAAATAATCGACCGTAAAACCCTGAGGGTTGACAAGTTGGTTTCTGCAGTGCTTGTCAACAAACTACTAGTCCACCAGTATTCAGCTTTCCTCTGTAATATGGGGAGGAGCAGGTCCACTGCTATTGCGGGAGACTTCCTTGCATTGGCCCTCCAATTCCCCGCCACCGTTTTATAGGCCAGCAGGGGGGGAATGAAAGGGATTGCCAGTGTCACGCTGACATCACTTCTAGTTTTGTGATGGAAGTGACATCATCAGCAGACTCTGGTCAGCCTGTACCTGTCCCCAATTTTGTGCACTTTTAATGTTGAGCCTCATGGGAATATTAGGGCAAAATAGTGCCTGGTTTGAAAGATCTAGAAGTCTTTAGCTTCAGCTCCTGTTCCCCATTTTTTTTTTAAGAGCTATCTAAGGAGAGAAGATATTTATACTGGAAATAGATGAGATCTCCTCATTTCACTGAGAAATGTTGAGACTTAGTGTGCTGAGGGAACCTATATCCAAGATCCATCTCTGTTGCACGGTTACAGTGAGAATATACCTAGATTCCATGTTTGTAAAATGGGAACAAGAGTAAATTGCCCTGAGAGGATTTTGTGTTGACAAAAGAAGGGAGGGACAAAGGAAGGAAGGAAGTTCAGACATCAAAGATTTCAGGTTTTCACTGCTGGTAACATCATTAGGGTTTGTAGAATCTTTCAGGCTCAAGTGCCATGTTCTACCCGAGAAAGTTTTCCTTCCAGACGTTTCGTTCTCAGCTGCGAAGAACATCCTCAGTGGTGTTGCAGCCGGAGCAGGTGCTCTGACCTTCTTGGTCACTCAATGCACAGCAGCCAAGAAGGTCAGAGCGCCTGCTCCGGCTGCAACGCCACTGAGGATGTTCTCCGCAGCTGAGAACGAAACGTCTGGAAGGAAAACTTTCTCCAGTAGAACACAGCACTTGAGCCCGAAAGATTCTACAAACCCTAATGAAGTTCGAACAGTTCAGGGCTTTGTAGAGGTCTCAAAACACATGAGACATGAAAATTCAACACCTGATTGATATATTCCATTGGTAGATGTTGTAAAAGCTTGGCTGATAAGCCTTAGAAAGAAGAAATCTGGGAACTATAGAACAAAAATTCTGGTTCCAACAGAGGTAAATCCACAGAAGCAAGGCTTTTTTTGAGCAAGAACACACAGGAATGCAGTTCTGACTGGCTTGGTGTCAGGGGGTGTGGCCTAATATACAAATGATCCCTGCTGGGCTTTTTTTGTTTTGTGCAAAACTAGGCTTCCCAACCTCCCCGCTCTGGCGGGGGACTTCTGGGTTCACAGCCTCATCTCCCGCCCCCCAGAAATCGGAAAGCGGGGGTGGGGGTGGAGGGGGGGGGAGAACATACCTGTAGGCTTCATATTGTTGAGATCCTGAGCCGTTTGTAAAATGTGTGGCCTCTTTAAGGCTGGGCAGGAAGCAGGAAGGGCTTCGGAGAACAGCCCCTCCCTTTTTTTTCTTTCGTTTTCAGAGCCGGTAGAGTTCTCCAGAAGAAGATCTAGTAAGTATTTGTGTGTGTGAGAGGGAGGGGGTAGGGGATTCCCTGCTTTGGAGGCCCTCCCCCCCTTTAGAAAGTGTGGGGGGGAGGGAAATGTCTACTGGGGACTCTAGTATTCCCTATGGAGAATGATTCCCATAGGGAATAATAGGGAATTGATCCGTGGGTATTGGGGGCTCTGGGGGGGCTATTTTTTGAGGTAGAGGCACCAGATTTTTAGTATAACATCTAGTGTCTCTCCCCAAAATAACCCCCAAGTTTCAAAACGATTGGACCAGAGGGTCCAGTTCTGTGAGCCCCAAAAGATGGTGCTCCTATCCTTAATTATTTCCTATGGAAGAAAGGCATTGAAAAGCTGTGCCATCCCTTTAAATGTGATGGCCAGAACTCCTTTGGAGTTCAATTATGCTTGTCACATCCTTGTTCCTGGCTCCACCCCCAATGTCTCCTGGCTCCACCCCCAAAATCTCCTGGCTCCGCCCCCAAAGTCCCCAGATTTTTCTTTAATTGGACTTGGCAACCCTATGCAAAACATTGGTGACATCGGAGTGTGTGGCCTAATATCACCAAGTCACACGGGGGCACCCAATTTGGTGCCCCAGAAGGCTGGCGCCCTAGGCAATTGCCTAGTTTGCCTAGTGGCAGAGTCAGCCCTGCTCACGGGGGGGGGGGGAATGGCAACTTTGTAGGGTGGAATGCACAACAAATCCCACACTTCCCGGGCTGCACCCACAAATCTCCAAATTTTTCCCAGCCTAGAATTAGCAACCCTAAAAACAGCATGCAAACAAAAGGTGGGTGGGGAGGGGAGAGAAATTCTCTCTCCCAGTTCCAATTAATTCGGAGTCCTCTATAGCTGCTTTAAAAGTAAAAAAAAAAAAATCAAAGTGTCAAGTGAGCCCCTTGTGGTACCTCCCACATAACGCACGTGCTGTGTTGCGCTTGGCACAGCTCTGGATCCAGCGATGCTCAAGAACGGACACTTTAACGCCTTCCAAATCCCCTCTTCACTTCTGTGAACAAGGATGTTCCAAACCCAATTAAATAAGAAAAGGTACAGAGCAGCTGTTAACCTGCAGAGACGGTCTATAAAACTCTGCAGAGACAAAGGACTAGACCGACCCCTGGAACTCGGTTGCTGCTGTCTTCCTTCCTCGTAATCAGAAAATTAAAGTCTATTTACATGATTTTTTTTTTAAAGTGTTGTTAATGCAACCTGTAGGACATGAGTTCCAGGCAGGGTTTAAAGTACCAGAGATGATGGCAGGTTATATCACTGCGGGGAAGAACCTGAGTTTTTGAGAAGGTAGTAAAAGTCCATGATCATTGGACACAATGCAAATGTGCTTGCAACGCACCTCACTTCCCTCCCCACATACTTTATGCAGCAAAAATATTTACTGCTTTGTTAAAACAGGCAAAACACTAGCTCGGAAAGTACAATATTTTTCTTATTTTTAACATGCAATGAGGTCAATAAATTGTGTTTACGGAAACCAGGGGCTCGGGAGGGGTTTTAGCAGAGGGAAACAAAAGAAATGATTACAAAAGTCAGACCTCGAAATGTTAATCAGATTCAAAAGCATAAAAACATGACAACTTAATGGTGCTTGGTTAAAACTGGAAAATTTCAAAAACAAAAAAAAGTTTCAAGTATCTACCACTGAATTCTAATACTTCCCTTAATTATGAGATATAAAATGCTTGGAATTTTTCTCTGGAAAAAAAATTAGACTTGGTAATTTATTTTTCTTGTTTATACAGTACAATTTGCTGATGAAAAAAATGTGCTAAACTTATTGATTCATGACCATAATTGTTTAATTATTTATCATTGCAGAATTATATTAGCATGTATAATAATGCAGATGTGCACAAAGGCGAAGGAGTCATATACAGCTTTTGTTTTGTGTTTGCTGTGCTGAAATTAGGTTGATCTGGGGCTGTGTGTGCACACCGCCTTATTTTTTTTTTTAAGTGTTGCAGTTTTGTGGCTCTCTGCTTTATTGGACTCGTGGCGGATATGCCAATAAGCTGTCATCACAAAAATGCTCTCCTATCGAAGGAGAAAATCTATAACCAAAGCCAGTGCTATCTCCCAAGAAATCTTTCCTGAGATTGATTCCTTTGTTATGATGGGCATCAAATTCTCTCTCCCTCTCTCTCTCTCTGCACCACACATTCAGCTTCCACCTACCACCCACAGCCAAGAAACAGCCCTTGTGTGTTTTGCATAATAGCTACACCACCACAAATAATTAAAGTTAGTGGCAGAAAATGTTCAGCCTCACGTTTGCTGAAGTCGTGTATAGGAACTTGCAGACAGAGACATTTGCTTCCTTTTTATAATCCTGACTTGCCTAAGCTGTTGGGCCAAGACAGAACCTTTTCTCTAACTAGTGTTCCCTTCTTTGCTCGGCACCCAGTTTCCACAAGAAAGTGACAAGGCGGCCGACAGCTATCCGCCCCCCCCCTCCCCCCAAAAAAGATGCTCAAATGGCTTTGCCATGGGTTTCCTAAGAAATCTGCGTGACACCAAGGACAGTTTCCTCCTGGCAAGAAGTTGATGAGCCAAGGCTTTGCTTGCCTGCTTTCCCTTTGCGTGGTCTTTTCACCTAACACTATTTACCAGCAGTGCCTTTTCGTAATTAAGAGCCCGTAGCAAAGCAGTTGTAACCCTGCTTAAGCAGATTTTCTGAGGAATCAAATCTCGATGAGGAAGGCAAAAAAAAATGTACAAATGCTCCTCCGTCTTCCTACTATGCTTAACTGATTTGCTCTGCATTTTATCCTCAAGGAGCTGCTGATTTCCAAAAGGCAGGGAGAGTCATTCATAAGGCAAGAGAAAGATGGAACGGGCTCTGGGTGCATGCACTTTCAAAGCAAGGTGCGGTACGGTGCCAGTTGCTGGGCTCACTCACCAGAATCCCATCCTTGTTGCCGCTATAATATAGTGGGTCCATTGCAATAAAGAGGCGAGGTGGTAGTGATCATAGCTCTTTTTATTCAGCACAGAATAGTACAGGGCTGCACTCAAAGACTGAAACTGGGCCAACAGGGCCAACTTATATACATTCAAAGTTCCCGCGCTAGCACACCATTGGATCATTCAAACCAGCAGGGGGCCTGTGATTGGAGCAGGACAGCAAGGATTTGGATCCTGCTGTCCATTGTTCCTGAGTCTCCAAGCTCAGTCCTGCAGACGCCAATGAGCCAGGCAAGAACACCATACAGTATATACATTTCAGATCACTTATACAACATGGAAAAGGAAAGGTCCCCTGTGCAAGCACCAGTCGTTTCCGACTCTGGGGTGACGTTGCTTTCACAACGTTTTCACGGCAGACTTTTTACGGGGTGGTTTGCCATTGCCTTCCCCAGTCATCTACACTCCCCCCCCCCCAGCAAGCTGGGTACTCATTTTACTGACCTTGGAAGAATGGAAGGCTGAGTTAACCTTGGACCTGAATCCAGCTTCTGCCGGAATCTAACTCAGGTTGTGAGCAGAGAGTTCAGACCACAGTACTGCAGTACTGCTGCTTTACCACTCTGCACCACGAGGCCGCTTTACTTATACAACATGAGGCATCTGTGTTTCTTGTGTCTCATTCTAGATGGGTGGGACCAACAATGCATATCTCTAATCATTAGCTGTACTTGCGTCCAGGACTTTTTTTTGTAGCAGAAACTCCTTTGCATATTAGGCCACACACCCCTGATGTAGCCAATCCTCTTGGACCTTACAGTAGGCACTGTACTAAGAGCCCTGTAAGCTCCTGGAGGATTGGCTACATCAGGGTTGTGTGGCCTAATATGCAAAGGAGTTCCTGCTACAAAAAAAGCCCTGCTCTTGTATCTCATTTTTTTTTTGCCCTCTAAAAGGGCATTGATCAGCAAGATGGATGTGTTTCTAAGACAGTCACCTATCCAGGTGCTGACCAAGCTAGAAGTTGCATAGTTCTAGAAGAATTAAGCAGCATCTTCCAGCATTGGTGAACCAAATGTTGTTGAGAAGAAGGTTGTTCCGCTCTGACCACCAGTGGGGGATGGGGGTAGAGTTGCCAGAGCCAGGCAGAGAACTCCTAGAAATTTGAGGAAGATGCTTGGAGAAAACAGGGATATCACTGGGGTACAGTGCTATAATCCCCTTTCAGCTGTTGTGATGGACAGAAGTGATGAACATTGGTTGGAAAGGTCCTCATTGATCACCAAAAAAGGCAATGCTGGGGATTATGGGACTTTCATGCACAAAAGCCAGGTAAGATAAGAGCTGAGAAAAGCAGTGGGGATTTGGTGCCATTGAGTGTGGGGGGGGGGGGGGGGTGGAAACTGACTGACTTCAACCCTTTGCTGGGTTTGTTTGTTTGTTTGAGAGATATCTAAGTGAAGGAACAAATAAGAAGAGCAGCCACGTGGAACATGGTGCAGCACCAGACCTCATTTTGGGCAGGAGCTCACAGGAGCAGAGCTCCAGAACCTTTAAATTGTATTGTGCTCTTTCTTGCTTACTCCCCTCTCAAATACTTGCTTCTGGGCTCCATTGTTCAAACCCTCTGTGAGAATTTTGCTGACCTCTAAGATTTGACAAATGTTCTAATATTTTTCCCCACAAAAAACTGGAAAAATAACCAAAACATATAAAGCAGACAAATGGAAATCTTCATCATGCCACTGGAGCCACATAGAAGAAACTAATTTAAAAAGTATGATGGGAGTAAGGTTTTATTATGACAATTCTAATTTAAGAAGCATTTTAAGGTAGATGCTGAGCTGATATAATTTAGCACACCTTCCGGTGATGTCAGGGGTGTGTGGCATAGGCCAATTATGCAAATGAGCAGTGGTAATGAGCTCTGGCACCTCTTTTTCCACAAAATGACTTCTGTGCAGCACCATTTACTCTGCAGGGGGAAACGTTGGTTCAAACATGGAGCCTCCCACCTGCAGCCTGAAACAGAGCAGTCTAGAATGAGATACTTCATGAAAGTTTCCATTGTGTTCATTTCTGTTCTAAGATATTGGTCATCAACCGTTTTCCCACACAGCTTACCTCGGAGTGACGTCCCTCTTCACCGCGCAGCATCTGCTTGGATTTTCCACCATCTGCTCCGCAGAAGCAGGAAGTGCCGGGGCTTCTGCGTCGCAAATGTAAATCGCCAAAACCCAGTTTACGTTAGCGACGCAAAAGCCGCGGCTCTTCCTGCTTCTGCGGAGCAGGTGGTGGGAAATCTGAGCAGACGCTCCGAGGTAAGCTGTGTGGGAAAATGGTTATCGTCACAACTTGGGTAGCCAGTTCCATAAATTAATTCCGTGTTGTGTGAAGATAGTCATTGCACCCAACATTCATGTACCGAAATTGTATGCATTTTGAAGATGCAAATTCACATGACAAAATGTCCTCGTTTCCGCTTGGACGCAGGTCTTTTGGAAATGGCAACATTGCTCTTCTCCAAACAGACTATTTTAAAGTGATGAGTATTGCAGCACTTCATAAATCTTTTTAACAGAGAACACGGTTGAGCCATCTGGATTGTTTTGCTAAATTATTCCCCAAAGCAGGCATGGGTTTGATCTGTAAAAAAAAAAGGTTGATGTGTAGCAAATATGTGGGCTTATGCATGAAGAACACCAAACTCCGGGCTTGGAGATTAGACTGAAACAGCACGACAGAGAGAAACATGAAGATCTAAGAGGGAACAGTTGGACTGGATGATATGGCCCCAGATTGTCAACCCAGCATGCCTGAGCTATCTGCAGAATCACCGAGCATCCATGGAAGCAGCAGTATTTGAACTGGTCACTGTGTGTACAGTCCAGTGTACGTCCTCAACTGCATCCAGCCTAGTGGAACTCTCTACCTGGTGACTTCTGCGCCCTGCAAGCTCAGTTCTGCCAGGTGTTTAACACAAGAGATGTTCTGCCAGGCCTAGTGGTTGAGGACAGCAATGGTCTACACTGTGGCTCTCATTATGCAGGGCCAGCCCTACCACTAGGCAAACAAGACAATTGGCTAGGGCGCTGGCCTCCCGGGAGCACTGAATTGGGCACCCCTTTGTGACTCACTGATGTTATCAGTGCAGGGAGGGGCACAAGAAGTGAGCCTTCCCTAGGGTGTCAGACAGTCCAGGACTGGCCCTGTCATTAGGAACCGATTTCACACACAGCTTACCTCGGAGTCACGTCCCTCTTCACTGCGCAGCATCTGGTCGGATTTCCCACCATCTGCGCCGGAGGAGCAGGAAGAGCCGCGGCTCCTTCCTCGCAAACGGAAACTGGGTTTTAGCGATTTCTGTTTGCGACACTGAAGCCGTGGCTCTTCCTGCTCCTCCGGTGCAGATGGTGGGAAATCCGACCAGACGCTGCGCAGTGAAGAGGGACGTGACTCCAAGGTGAGCTGTGTGCGAAATCGGTTGTGGTCTCCTCCATGATGAGTCCCTGATCAGCCTGGGGGAGGAAGCAAAGCACAATTTTAAGCCATTGTCAAGCCCAGTTGGTTTTATTGTAAATTGAAATTAAAGTATTCTATTTATTTTAACCTGTTATGCACCACCCTGAGCTTTCGGGGAAAGGTGGTCAATAAATATTATAACAAAAACAACAACAACAACAACAACAACAGCCCAATTTCACATAGTTGATTTCTCAAATACCATATGAGAATCCCCTACAAGCTCTGAGGCTACACTGGGTGGCCCTGTTTGAATAGCAGGCCCCCACGTGGGTGGCAGGTGGTCAAAACAGTGGGGCATTTTGTAGGGCCAAGTTGGTCAGGGTGGCTCATAGCTCCATTCCCAACATGGAAGTAAGTAATTGGGAGCAGTCTTGTCCATCCAAGTTTGACAGGGGCATCCTTTTTGCTTGCAACCTGCAGCCATAAACGAACCTCACGATTCCATTGATAGGAAGTTCAGTGACCACTGGCTCTTCTAACCTAACAGTGCAATCTGAAAAATGTACACTGTTCTAAACCTACTGATTTCACCAGGCTCAGAAGGGTGTGACTTTGCTCAGCAGAGGCACGGTAAGTCTTCCAATCATAGAATCACAGAGTTGGAGGGGGCCATACAGGCCATCTCGCCCAACTCCCTGCTCAATGCAGGATCAGTCTAGACTAGAGCATTCCTGACAAGTGTTTTCCCAGCCGCTGCTTAAAGACTGCCAATGAGGGGGAGCTCACCACCGCCCTAGATGGCTGATTTTACTGTTGAACAAAAAAGCTTTCCTATTCTAGGTGGTACCTTTCCACTCTTAATTTAAACCATTTATTGCGAGTCCTCTCCTCTGCTGCCAAAAGGAACAGCTTCTTGCCCCCCCCCCTATAAGCGACAGCCCTTCAAATACTTAAAGAGAGCAATCATGTCCTCCCTCAACTTTCTCTTCTCCAGACTGAATATTCTCAAGTCCCTCAGCCTTTCCTCCTAGGGCTTGGTCTCCAGGCCCCTGATCTTCCTGGTCACTCTCCTTTGCACCTGCTCCATTCTGTCCACATTCTTTTAAAACTGAAGCCTCCAGAACTGCACACAATTCTCCAGGTGCGGCCTGACCAATGCAGAGTGCAACGGAACTATGACATCTTGCAATTTGGATCTTATGCCCCTGTCGACACATTTGCATTTTAGGCCACACCCCCGACACAAGCCAGCCGAAACTGCATTCCTGTGCGTTCCTGCTCAAAAAAAGCCCTGGATACAACAGATCCAAACCTCAACAACTGAGACTGAACAGGGTTCTCTCTCCCCCCCCCCCCAGCATACACATCCAGGAGTTATTTCAAATTCCTCTTTACCTTTACACCATGTAGACCACCACTGCCCACCCAAAGCAGAACAATTTGTTTGAGGATAATTTTGGTTACCAAGCTTACTGTTTCTGGAACCCCACAGAAAGATTCCTATCGGAACTAACCATGGAGAGTACATCTGTAAGCCATTTGGGGATGAAGAGAGGCGGGAAATAAATGAATTTTCACACCAATCAGTTCAGTTCCTTGATACTTCCTTTAGAAATTGCTTTTTGGCACGTTTCCTCCCCAGGTTGTTCAAGCAGCACTCCCTTTTCTCAGAAGTGGAGTGAATTTAAAACTTAAATCACCAAAACAATTGTGTGACTCTGGGAGGAGGGGAGCTGGGATTGTGTGAGTGTGAAAGGACATTTGGCGGCACCATCCATTACATTTCATGGCCGGAAAAAAACTTGGTTTAACAAAAAGATTGAAGTTATGCTCTTTGTTAAGTTGCTCTCCTTTACTATCAATTTGCTCATGGCGATAGTCAAATACTATCTATCAGGTTACCATAGGCAGCTCTTGTGTTGGTCACTTGTTTCTTCACCTCACCTTGAATTCCCTCACCTGAATTCCCTCACCTTGTGTTCATTTGCAAAAAAAGGAACATCAACATATGTTCTTCTACAAACAAATACAAGTTTCCCCACTATTGCAATCTTGTTTTAATGTTCTAACCAGGGCTTTTTTTGAGCAGAAACACACAGGAATGCAGTTCCAGCTGGCTTGGCATCAGGGGGTGTGGTCTAACATGCAAATGAGTTCCTGCTGGGCTTCTACATTAAAAGCCCTGGTTTCTTTCTTTCTTTCTTTCTTTCTTTCTTTCTTTCTTTCTTTCTTTCTTTCTTTCTTTCTTTCTTTCTTTCTTTCTTTCTTTCTTTCTTTCTTTCTTTCTTTCCTTCCTTCCTTCCTTCCTTCCTTCCTTCCTTCCTTCCTTCCTTCCTTCCTTCCTTCCTTCCTTCCTTCCTTCTTTCCTTCCTTCCTTCCTATCATCATCATCATCCAGATTTTTAATGTTAATTTACTATGAGATTCAGGATATTTATTGAAAATATTTCCCCTGTCTTTGCTAAATGAAGAAGAGTTGGTTTTTATACCTCGTCATTCTGTACCTTAAGGAGTTCTCAAAATGGCTTACAATTATATTCGCTCCCTCTCCCACAACAGTATGGCTACCATATTTTGAAAAGCCAAAAAGGGGGTGTATTTCCCAACTGACTACTTCAAACATATGATCACTATGAAAAATATCATTTTAAATAACCCTACTATTTAAGCTGTGATAATTACTACTAACTAGGAATATTCGTAACCTTCCAACCCCAAAAGAGAACATTTTCATCAATTTTCTTTTAAAAGAGTCCAAAAGAGAACACACACACACACAAAGATGGCATGTCCTCCAAAAAGAGGACATCTGGTAACCCTATACAACAGGCACCTTGTGAGGCAGGTGGGGCTGAGACAGCCCTGAGAAAACTGTGACTTACCCAAGGTCACCCAGAAGGCTTCATGTGAAGTAGTGAGGAACCAAACCTGGCTCTTCAGAGTAGAGTCCACCACTCTTAATCTCTACACCACACTGGCTGCCCATTTTTCTCAAATATGAGAGAGTTGTTGATTGCATTCCAAGGTGTGGTGGCACGTCCATCAGTGGGGGGGCGGGATTGGGGAGGCTTTTGGTGGGAGTGGATTTGAAAGTTACTTTAGCTGTTGTGAATTTATATTGAGACAACAAATTTAATGAAATCCTATCCTTTAAAACAAAGTAGGAGTCAAGCTGAACCTTTAAGACCAACAAAGTTTTATTCAAAATGTAAGCTTTCTTGTGCTAAAAGCACACTTCATCAGGCAACAGAATGCTATTGTCTGATGAAGTGTGCTTCTAGCACACAAAAGCTTACATTCTAAATACAACTTTGTTGTTCTTAAAGGTGAAACTTGACTCCTACTTTGTTCTATTGCTTCAGACCAACACACCTAACCACTTGGATCTATCTGCCCTTTAGAGTTTGCCTGAGTAGTCCATAGTGACTCTGATGTGATGCCTGCCAATTCATTCAAAGTAGCAGCATCTTTGAGCAGTTTTGTAAAAAATCTGGTGCAAATCTGTTCCACAGGCATTTGTGGCTGTTCAGCATGAAGTAAACAGGTTGGGTGATGGGCTCCTGTCTGAGCAACACCTTCAAATACACTGTTAGACTGCCGAGCACACACTACACTTGATCTTAGCCAGGGGTGGAATTCTAGCAGGAGCTCCTTTGCATATTAGGCCACACACTCCTGACATAGCCAATCCTCCAAGAGTTTACAAGGCTCTTTGTGGTATGCTCTTGGAGGACTGGCTACATCAGGGGTGTGTGGCCCAATATGCAAAGGAGCTCCTGCTAGAATTCTACCCCTGATCTTAGCCAAAAGGCTGAGAAGCAAGACCACTAAGCACATTTGTGGCAAAATTCGCTGTCTCCCTATTTTAATGGAAATATTCATGTTGCTTTA
Organism: Heteronotia binoei; assembly: GCF_032191835.1. Taxonomy (NCBI): domain Eukaryota; kingdom Metazoa; phylum Chordata; class Lepidosauria; order Squamata; family Gekkonidae; genus Heteronotia; species Heteronotia binoei. The sequence goes on from NC_083236.1 coordinate 50,115,143, forward strand.
GCCCTCACCCTCAATCATCTAGTGAATGCTCAAACATGGGGAGGTAGGACAAAAATGATCTATTGAGCAAATCAAGAAGAGTTTGTCTCTGAGAATAATAAGGGTAAAACCTGAACTATGCTCATCTTTGCCCAATGCCCATAAAATTGCAGCCAAAAAAAGAGAAAGAAAAGAAAAGAGATAAGATAGATAGCAAGTAACAATATCAGAAATGTTCAAAGAACATTATGCCAGCACTTAGCTACCGACACTCGAGATGAAGAAGATAATTGAAAGGATGATTACACTATCTTGTTGTATTCCATTGATAAAAAATGGTTTGAGAGAGCCCATTCACTATGCTCAGCCATGATGCAAGATGCCAAGAACAAAACATTCGTGTGCACACCCACCCCACAGTGTTGTTCTACAGTCACAGTGCCTTGGAGCTACAAAAGCAAAGCAAGACGCCAAAAGAAGCAATGCGCGGCAGAGTTCACTTGGTCGATAAACATTGGGATAAATAGACCCAACGGTGGAACATCCTCTGTGCATTTTTGCTGGTGACTTCCACCCCTAACATTCCATAGGAGGGGGAATCTCTAAAAATGACAGCATGGAGTTATAAATGCACTATTCCATATCCAAAGCAACAGAGAAACTCTAGAGCACCTCAAAAGCCGACCATGTTTGGCCAGCTTTTGTAAGCGAAACCCAAAGCTCAACGTAACTGTAAGGCTGCAACCTGACACACATCCTCTCAGGAGATACTCTCACTGAACTCAGTGTGCCTCTATTCCAAGTAAATATGTGTAAGACTGGGTCACACCTGCATAAATGTTTCATTCGCCATGGGATTTTATTTATTTATTTGCTACAACAGGTTTGCATGACTGCTCTTCCAGTGTTCAATATAAAGTAGAACATAGGCCATTTTTCGAAGACAAACACCATCCAGTTTAAAAACATAACATAAGAATCCTGTTGAATTGGACTCTCTGGCTCTGTCATTGTCCTGTTTCCTACAGTCAGTGGCCAAATAGACAATTCTGATGGACAGAGGTCTGTCAGTGTCTATTAGCCGCAGCGTATTGTTGGAACTCTCTGTCTGGGGTAGTGATGCTCTATATTCTTGGTGCTTGGATGGGGCAACAGTGGGAGGGCTGCTAGTGTCCTGGCCCCACTGATGGACCTCCTGATGGCACCTGGTTTTTTTGGCCACTGTGTGACACAGAGTCTTAGACTGGATGGGCCATTGGCCTGATCCAACATGGCTTCTCTTATGTTCTTATGGAAGCCCACAAAGCGGAGCTTGAAGAGAATAGACCTCTCCTACTCTGTGTCCTGCAGGGGCCCATTAAGACAGATGATTCTTGGGATTCAGAGATTTCTCACATGCAGAGATTTCGGGAAATAGGCTTCTTTTGATATCCTACAGTGGTCAGTTAAATAGGTGATCATGGAAGGCCCACAAAGCACAGCTTGAAGAAAACAGGCCTTGTCTTTAGTTGCTGTCCTCCCAAATATGGGATGCATTCTATTCCACAAACTACGCTTTCTATGAAAAACTGCTTTCTTTTGTCTCTTCTGAATAAGCAGACAAATTTAGTAGTGTTGCCCAAGCTCTAGCACAAGAAGAGAAAATTTACACACCTCACACCATTCATGATCTTATGAAGCTCTATCATGTCCTCTTCAAAGATACATGATGGACAAAAAATCAATTGGAACAGTCAAGATCTGCACTCGCACCTGGCACAATCCACACAAGCAGTGTTCTGAGTTCCTGAGAGATAATTCTATCAAGATCAGAAACAGAATTGAACCTGGGGTTCCATACTTAATATACCATCACATTCCTCATAAAAATCTGGCAATTCTTAGTCCCATGGACATGTTTATTCTGAAATAAACCATGTTCACCACACATTTAGCATTTTTACAGTCTTATTAACTGTATACTGTTTGGTGCAGTGTTTAAGTTTAGTGTAGTGGTTAAGTGTGTGGACTCCTATCTGGAAGAGCCGGGTTTGATTCCCCACTCCTCCATTTGCAGCTGCTGGAATGGCCTTGGGTCAGCCTTAGCTCTCACAGAGTTGTCCTTGAAAGAGCGTCTTCTGTGAGAACTCTCTCAGCCCCACCTACCTCGGTTCTTGGAGAAGGGGCTTAATTATAGCTTTTCCTCTTTACAAGCAACAGAACTGCTAAATTGGGGTGGGGGTTTAGCCAATATTATAATTGTTGTTATAGCATTAAGAAAAACTTAAAGACAATGAGCATTAGCTTTGCCTGCAAAGTGAAAAGCAGTACATTTCAAAAGGGGTGATCCAACACTGGCCTGATCCATCATGGCTTCTCTTAGGTTCTTATGTCTAGGGCAGTGGTTCCCAACCTTTTTGGCACCAGAGACTGGTTTCATGAAAGACAATTTTTCCACAGACCGGGGAGGGGGTGTGGCACTGGGGTTTGTGTCCCCATCCCTGACCCCCCATGGGGGTCTTTAAATGGGAGGGGAGACTGGGGCTGCTTCTGCCCCTCCTTGTGACCTGGGAAGCCAAGAGCACCATGCCTGTGTGGTCCGGTTGCTAACAGGCCATTGACTGGTACTGCTCCCTGGCCCAGGGGCTGGGGACCCCTGGTCTAGGGCACTGATTACCTGTATGCTTGGTGCTTGGGAGACAACAGTGGGAGGACTTCTGGAGTTTTGGCTCAACTGGTGGACCTCTCAACGGCCCCTGGGTTTTGGCCACTGTGTGACAGAGAGTGTTGGACTGGATGGGTCATTGGCTTGATCCAACATGGCTTCTCTTATGTTCTTATGTTACACACACCTATATTTAATTGAGTCTTTTGTACCACTTTACACTTACTTGCTTACGGTGAGGTTCAAGTTTCCATTTTGCTAGCTATTTACCCAGTTTGGAGAAATCCTTCTGGAATTCTTTGCAGTGATTTAGATTTTACCAACCTGACTAATTTAGAACCATCCACATACTCAGCTACCTCAAGGCTGAACCCGGACTCTAGGTAATTTATGAATGTTAAACAGCACTTGGTCCCAATACAATACATCTTTTGCAGAATCCCACTGTTTATTATTTCTGAACGTATTTTCAAAAGCACGGCTGACAATGAAAATAGAGTCCATCGTCCATCAAAGGAAAAAAGTAGTACAGTGTCCCCCACCATTTTGCTCTGTTATATTTGGCTAGACACGTGCTAACCCACTTATTTCTGCAACTTTATGAGAAACCTGAGCTACCTTCAAGAAGCTGGTGAATTAACTGCAGCTTTTGCTTAAACAATTTGGAATATCGCTTGTAGTTTTCTTCCCCTCCCCTCTCCCTCCCGCTTCCTCACATTGTCTATATATACAGAGAGATTGAGAATAGTCTCACTGAAAGCGATAGAACAACCAGTGCACATTAAAGCAAAGCTTTGATTCTGAACTCTTTATCCTGAACTCTGAACAATGGACACTTATGAATCATTTGCGCCGTACAGAGCAGCCTTTTGAACAAGCAACAAGAGAAATCAGTTTTGCTAATGCATTTCTCATCCTGGATCTCTTGTTCATCCAGATTTAAAAATATACACAACAGGCTAAAAGTTAGAAGACCAGAGTCAAGACTCTTTAGAAATGCAAAGGAGGCTCTGCGGCCAACGTGCTGGGGGAAATTGTTTTAGGCTCAACAGAACACGTGGAATAAAAACATTACACAAACCGAGAATTTAAGATATTTCCATAATGGACACAAGGAAACATTACCAACCACCTTGGATTACTTCTTGCGGCGGTTCATAGCAGGCTGGATTCTGCAGGAGCAGCAGCGCTTACAGATTTCAGCTGCTTTTTTGGAATCCCTGCAGAATAATCCCAGTAGCACCATGAAGCTTTAAAGCAGGAGAGTCGATTCAGATTTCAGCTGGGAGTGTGGGAAGAGACCTGGCACAGGGGGAAATGCCACGGATGCTCTTTACCTATGACCGAACTCCTGAGGGACAAATTCATTGATAGTAAAATGTAAATTCTGCTGTCCCCAGTTAAACAAAACACCCTAGCTGGACTAATTTATCTTGCATGCTGTTTCCAAACTGCAGAATTCGTGGCATTCTGAGCAAAGCACTTGGCAAAAACACATTTTCACAGTGACCATTCAGCTGACTTTACAGTAGCATGACAATTCAGAAACCTAGAGACAAAAACCATTGTGTCGCCCGATAGAGCCTAGGGAAGAAAAAAATATCGAGATCTACTAGGCATGATAGAGCCAGTGTCATGTCACGATGAGAGTGTCAGATGATTATCTGGGAGACCCAGATTCAAATCCCTACTCAGCCATGGAAGCTCACTGGGTGACACTGGGGAACTCATACTTTCAGCCAAATCTACCTCACTGGGTTGTTGTGATGGTAATATGAAGGAGGGAGGAAAACAGCAGAATATGCTTTGGATCCCTCCCCACTGAGGAGAAATGCAGGATGTAAATGAAGCAAATAAATGGCTGCAATCAAACACACTCAATAATGCACTTTCAATTCACTTGCATTGCACTTTCCAGCTGGATTTTACTGTGTGAACTGGCAAAATCCAGTTGGAAAGTGGATTGAAAGTGCATTTTGGTGCCATAGAGTTTTTACCCAAATGTTAGAGCGTCCCCCATGCAATATGCCCGGTGTAATGACATCACTTCCAGGTGACTTCACATGAGAACCATCCCCTGTCAGGAGCCAGGTAGCCCTATAGTAAAGCCATAGAGTTTCCAGTGATTCCTAGAGCCATCACAATCACTTCTGGTTTCCCCCCAAAACTCACATAATCATTGCAATGTCAGTGAGTTTTTAAATTTTTCCACCCATTGCCCCTTGGAGTGGTGGTGGGAAACAGGAGCTCAGAGTGAGAGATTTCCCACCCCAGCCAGGGGTTTGGCAGCCCTACTGATGGGCGAGAGATTCTCACATGGCATGTGTGTTCACAACATCGGATGTGTGTTATACAGCAAGAACCTTTGAAGCACATTCATAGGATTATTATTTTATTTTTTTGGATTTATATCCCGCCCTCCCCGCCGAAGCAGGCTCAGGGCGGCTCACAACAATAAAACATTTACAGTTCTGAACTTTAACAGTTAAAACATTAGACAAATTAAACAATGAACAATTAAAACATATTAAAACAATTTGGTGCTAGTGTTATTTCCAGTGTCTTCAACTCTCACTGGGTATCTTCATATACTACTATCAGTTGAAGGCGAGTCGAAACAGAGTTGTCTTACAAGCCTTGTAAACTGGGAAAGGTCCTGCAAGACTCTTACTTCTTCCGGGAGTTAGTTCCACCAGTAGGGGACTACTATAGAGAAGGCTCTCTCTCTAGTGGTCTTCAATCTTGCCTCCCTCGGCCCAGGGATCAATAACAGATTCTGTGTTCCAGATCTAAGTGCCCTCTGGTGAACATATGGGGAGAGATGGTCCCTTAGGGAGAAAGTTCCTTGGCCATATATAGTTTATAAATTTGGATCAATACTACATTAAAAAGGGGGAAAGAGAAAAACTATACATATGTGGATTTCTTTCAGCTTCATTTTAGCTCCGCGCTGGGTCCTTGCTGAAAACCCCTCAGAAATAACTGCCGGCCTTCGTTCATGGCCAATTCTATGTCACTGCACTGAAATTAGTCCTGAAATTAAATGGCTCAACAGCGCTAAGACATTCCCTGACTACTCCAGCGAGCAGCCACTCACCTCTAAGGTTAACAGGATAAAGGCTGGATAAAGAAACTACTCATTATACCCGCTCCACAAAGAAGCAATTATGCGACTTTTATAAAGTGGTTTCAAATATATTTTGCAAACTAGGACTCCAAGACAAATATTAGAGGCAGCAAATTACAGTACTTAGCAGAATTATCACCTGAGTAAAGAGACTCTTAATCTATAAAAAATATCAACAAAAGATGTAAATATGGACTCCTCTATAGGTGGCATATCTCCAAGAAAATATACGTCTAATCTCGCAGTGTGTCGCCTTCAGTACCTGGAGAGTAGGTTAACAATTCAGAGCTGTTTCCTACAGCTATAGAACATATTTTGATGTTGATTTGCAGATGTCAGAGACTTAAAATCTATTATATAATCACAGGGCAAGGGTAAGAAACCTGTGGACATACTTCGTTTGGGAAAAAGAACCTACAATGCTGGTTTTCATTTTAATCAATATTATGCTGGGATTTTAAACGGATTATGTTTAGTCTGGGGCATTTGGTCTTGAAAAGGTTTTTATTGCCAAGGGTGAAATTGTAGGTTGCATTTCCTCAGGAATCCTGCATTAGAGGGAAACGTGTGAAAGCTAGACAGTGCAGAAATTAAGCCTGCAAGATACAGAATGGCCTCATATACACAGCCAAAGACACTGGGGCTTTCACACATGCTGAATAATGGCAGTTTCAATCCACTTCAGCGACCATTTGCGAGTGGATTCTGCCATTTCACACAGCAAAATCCAGTTGCAAAGTGCATTGAGAGTGGATTGAAAGTGTGTTATTTAGTGTGTGTGAAGACTTGACGACACTTACAAACACACACAGACAAATGCAGTAGCATAGGGTTACCATCCTCCAGGTGGTGGCTGGAGATCTCCTGGGATTATAACTGCTCTCCAGGGGACAGGGATCACTTCACCTGGAGAAAATGGCTGCTTTGGAAGGTGGACTGTAGTCTCTCCCCTTCCCAAACCCAACCTTCCTCAGGCTCCACCCCCAAAATGTCCCGGTATTTCCCAACCCAAAGTTGGCAACCCTAGAGTACATTCAAATAGGGTTCCCAGTCTCCCATTGGGGGCAGGGATCCTCCCAGTTTTGGGGCCCCTAACCTGCCAGCACAGAGCTGGCTGGCAGGGGGGATTCCCCACCCTCGAAGAGCTCCATTGGTATCTGATGTGCCCAATGCAACAATGTCACCAGGAAGTGATGTCATCACACCAGGCATATCACACATGGGAAGTTCTACCATTTGGGTAAAAACTCTATGGCACCATCCCCTGCTAGCAGCCAGGTAAGACGTGGCAAGCTACATTTAAATTACACTTTATTTTTAATAAAGTTCTTTTTGGGTGATAACAGATGGGCATTTAAAGCCGCCCTGGGAAAAGGAGGCAGGCAGACCAAAAAAGCACATCCACATGTGCACATCTGCCTCCTGTCCATGTCCCACCCCTGAGTTGCCCCTGGCTTGCCGGGAGCCAGCTCAAAAAGGCCATCTGGAAGGGTGGGAAGCATCCGAGGAGCACCAGGGAGCCATGAAGCATGAGTGCTCCAGAAACTCCCTGGGTTCCTGCAGTCCATCCCTCTTCCGAGCACCGTTGGGAGGTTCCCAGGTACTCTATTTCCAGCCAGCTCTCTTTGGGGTGACTTCATGCCTCCCTGATCCGCTTGTCTGTTGTCAGCCTTCATGTACTTTCCCTCCTTACTTTGTGGCATATCCCCAGGGATCATTTTGTAGAAAAATAGGTGGTGAAGTTCATTAGTATAACTCGTTAGCATATGCCCCCCCCCCCCAAAGTCAAAAACATCCCTGGATGGAACATCCCTGGATGGAACAAAAATGCTCTTATAGATCGCTGGTTTTATTTTATCTTGTTTTATTAATTATGGTTTTAATTGTATTTGTAAACGTTTTAAATTGAATTATATGAACCATTATGTTGTAAGCCGCCCTGAGACACTTCGGTGAGAAGGGCGGGATATAAGTCCATTAAATAAATAAATAAATAAATAAATAAATAAATAAATAAATAAATAAAAACAACCCAATGCAAAAAAGAAGAGCCCTGGGCAAGCGAGGCCTGCTTGGGCTCGCTAGAGATCCAGCCAGCCCAAGCAGGCCTTGCTTGCCTGGGCCTCTCCTGGGCTGCCCCCCCAGTCAAAAGGCCAGCAAGCCACCCACTGCCCAAAATCACGTAAGAAGAGAAAGGGTGGTATGGGTTTCTCCAGCAGTTAATGAGGTGGCTGGCTGGCTGGCTGGCTGGCTGCTCTCCTAATCCAGGGATTGTTATGCAGCTGCACCTACTATTCAGTGGACAAGTTAGGTAGGTGGGGAGGAAGAGGGGAAACCCTCAGAAAGGTTTAGGAGCTGTGCTCCTGTGAGCTTCTGCTGAATCTGAGGCCTGCCTATCCCTGACACACAATGACATATATTAACAGATTGTCCTTGCTGTATTTTACAGCTGATCAGCAAGACTAGGGTTTTCTGGTGGTCCTATCTCCTCCTAAGTTATCAAAACTCAATATGACATGAACACAGACCATTTCCTGTTGGCTGAGAAAAGCAGGACTCATCACTATAACTCTACAGAACTCAAGATTTGACTTTCTTTTTAAAAACAAACCAAAACAAAAACCTTGACATTTATGGAGTACATTTTATTCTTGGAGTCTGCTGAGAAGCCAAATGCCTCTGGATTGCACGACACAACCATAAATGCTGAGAAATTCTTTGAAAGCACTCTGAAAATTCCATATCCTTTATAGGGACTCGACACTCTGCCACAAAATCAATTCAGGAGAGAATGTTATTTCTCTGTTATATGAAATGTGCCTCTGACACATGAAAATAGCCATCTGCATGAAAAACAAAACAAAATTCCAAATTTTACAATAGGACACACCTGTAAAAACAACAGATCTGTGAAGCTGCCACTAGACAAACTAGTTTTAAACTTTTCAATATTCAATATATGAGTTTGTTTAATAGTAAAACGGGGCACTGCAGATTCAAGGGGCCTTTTCCCACTTTTCCCAACCCTTGTTCATTTGGGAGAAAGTTAATAGCAATACATGTTGGAGTTATTTTAAAGGGTTATCAGATCTTGACTACATAGTTACACAGCTTTTCCCTCTCGCTTTAAGCCTGATATAGAATTACAGCATCTAACGTTGTGCTTCTTCGCTGCTGACAACAATATCTTAGTTTCAACTTTTTCAACCCGCAAAGAGAAAACACACTTGCCATTTTGACTGCAGCATTGTAACCAGAAGGTAGTAAAACACCTCTTTGTTTCCTTCCCACAACCATGATGGAAAATCCTGAAAGGTCAAACATACAAGATGGAATTCTAACACAACGAGATTTCACTCCCATGTTAACGCACCTCAGATCAAGCCTGCCGAAGTGAAAATAATAAATTTAGGAAAACAAGCAAAATGACTCTACTGGTTGGTTGGTTCCCTAGATATCACCTACATATTTTAGAAACGTACAACCTTCTAATAGAAATGAATAAAGCTACTCAACCATAAAGTTGCTATAGAAGATATTCTTGTTCTGATTGGAAAGGGCATCTGCTATCTGCAATATTGATAATACTTTTCAAATTTCATCTGCTTTTGTTTGCATTCTGCGTCGTCTGTTTAAACACATTGGGAATAATAATGAATCCCGGCATTATCTTCACTTTTTCCAAGGCCGAACATATAACTTTATCACAAAAATAATTAAAATTCTTTGGCACTCTTGTATCTTTTCCATTAAACGTTATCAAGCAGTGACAATAAACTAACATCAGTCCAAGGTTGCCCATATGCTGTTTTTTAAAAGAATGCATTTGTCCCAGGGTGAGATGCATGAATTTTGTGTTTACAGGGTCAAACCATCCTGAAGTTTTTTACAGTGTTAGGACTATAAATCTAGGCACACCCGCATACACACAACCCAAGGATCAGTAGGTAAAACTGGGACACCAATCAACTGGCTTGTTAAAATGCTAAAAAATCTTAGCCACTTTATAACTTGAGGTTTTACAGATGTAAAGAGTTCGCATAGCATCACAGCCACCCAGATGCAAAACTGGGATTCTGTCCCTTTCTCCCTTTTTGCCCCCTTTGCTAGCCAGTTGAGTGGGAGACTGGGGAAACAGAGATGTGGGGGGCAGCCATTGCTCCAGTGATGTGATGTCATTTTAAGGGAGAATCAGGAAGCAAGATCATTGCATTATTACAATGCTCTAAGCAGGCCTCATTTTGGATAGGAGCTCACAGGAGCACAGCTCCCGAACCTCTAAATTTTACTGTGCTTTCCTTCTTACCCCACCCCCCACCCGCCAAATACTTGCTTCTGGGCTCCATTGTTCAAATCCCCTGTGAGAATTTTGCTGAACTCTAAGATTTGACAAACATATTTTCCCACACACAAAAAAAAGGGAAAACAACCAAAACATATAAAGACAGAAGGAAAACTTCATAATGCAACTGTGGCCACATAGAAGAAAGTAATTTTAAAAGTATGATGGAAGTAAAGTTTTATGACAAATATAATTGAAGAAGCATTTTAAGGTAGATGCTGAGCTGATATAATTTAGTATACCTTCTAGTGATGTCAGAGGTGTATGGCATATGCAAATAAGTTATGGAAATGAGTTGTGCTAATGAGCTCTGGCACCTCTTTTTCTACGAAATGACCCCTGGCTCTATTCACTGAAAACTCTATGGAGTCATTGTGTTTTGGCACGTGCCCCCACCCTCCCTACCGGGGGAGAAGGGGCTGCTGCTTAGAGATCTCCAGCTATAGCAGAAGACCTGGCAACCCTACTCCAATGCTTGGTGTTCTATAGAACAGGGGTGGCCAACGGTAGCTCTCCAGATGTTTTTTGCCTACAACTCCCATCAGCCCCAGCCATCAGTCATGCTGGCTGGGGCTGATGGGAGTTGTAGGCAAAAAACATCTGGAGAGCTACCATTGGCCACCCCTGCTATAGAAGACTTAGATGGGATGGCCTTGGGTTAGCCATAGCTATTGCAGTCCTTGAAATAGCAGCTGCTGTGAGAGCCCTCTCAGCCCCGCCCACCTCACAGGAGAAGATATGGGAAATTGTTAGCCGCTCTGAGTCTGATTCAGTGAGAAGGGCAAGGTGTAAATCTGCAGTCTTCTTCTAGATATAATATCATAGTTCTTTTTATATGGGGTCTTCGACCAAGTCTGGCTTCTGAAGGCAATTTTTTAAAAGGTGTCACACCTTAAAAATATGTCCTCCCACAGTTAATGAGGCTTTAATCTGGGTTTTTCAGAATCTGTTTCAGAACCTGATGTTTTTGTAGTCATTGCCTTTTCTCTTTAAGGTGTGTGAAACCTTGACTGATTCCTCACTAGCAGTTGCTCCGCCCCCCAGTCTTCTGCTTTCCCCCACTCAAGTGATCAATACAACTGCTCCACCATTTGCTGCATGGGCTCATTTTGATCCATGGCTTTCTCCAATTTCCTTCGCAGCTTTCAGAACTCTAAAAAAAAACAAGAGCAGGAAGCCGTGAGGGAAAGTGTAAGGAGCTGCAGATCAAAATATGCAAGTGGAGCAACTGGGGGGGGGGAACTGATCGCTTGAGCTGGGGGGAAAAGAAGCCCAGGGGCGGAGCAACTGCTACTGAGGAATTGGTCCTTTTTAAAAAGTTTGCTTTCAGAAGCCAAAGAGGTTAAAGAGCTCATATCCAAGGGACCTAAGTCTGCTGGAGCCACAGAGCATGTCTTCAATGCAAGGTTGTATACAGAATCAAGGACAGGGGAGAGGACCATTAGGTCTCATGCTCAAATAGTTCTTCAGATGTAGATACTTGTTAATGAGAGGTTGATAAATTTTGCTACTCACTGTTAAGCACATCCCCATCAAATCAAAATGTGACACCAGGGGTGGAATTCTAGCAGGAGCCCTTTGCATATTAGGCCACACACCCCTGATGTAGCCCATCCTCCAAGAGCTTGCAAGGCTCTTTTTTGTAAGCTCATGGAGGATTGGCTACATCAGTGGTGTGTGGCCTAATATGCAAAGGAGCTCCTGCTAGAATTCCACCCCGGATGACGCTATTCATGTTTCGATTAAAATAAACTGTATCTTAGTCTCTCTGTGTGTGCATTTGTAAAGCACCATCAAATCCTAGCCAACTTATGATGATCCGCTAGTGTTTTCAACGCCCTGACCAGGACTAGCCTGATCTCATCAGATCTCAGAAGTTAGGCAGGTTCTGCCCTTGATGGGAGCCCACCAAGGAAATCCAGGGTTGCTATGAAGAGCAGGCAATGGCAAACTACCCCTGAATGTCTCGCTTTCTAGCGCCACTATAGGGTTTTCAAAGCAAGAGACAAACAGAAGTGGTTTGCCATTGCCTGCCTCTGAATGGCAGCCCTGGACTTCCTTGGTGGGCTCCCATCCAAGTACTAACCAGGGCTGACCATGCTTAACTTCTGAGGTCTGATGAGATCAGGGTAGTCTAGGCGAAGGGCAGGAGCAGGGGTGAAATTCTATCAGGAGCTCGTTTGCATATTAAGCCACACCCCCTGATGTAGCCAATCCTCCAAGAGCTTACAAGGCTCTTTTTTGTAAGCTCTTGAAGGATTGGCTACGTCAGGGGTGCGTGGCCTAATATGCAAAGGAGCTCCTGATAGAATTCCACCCCTGGGCATGAGAAGCAGGAAGCAGGCTGGGTGAATCTCTGAGAGGGCCTGATTCCTTATGCCTTCTTTGTGCTAGTCCTGAGGCATATGTCATACAAAAATACTTTCAGTCATCTGTGGAGTGCCTTTTCGTGGCAAGATGAGTAACCACCAGCTCCCATACATTTTTAATTCCCAAGAAGGGCTTCCAAGCCAGGAACTGTAACGTCCTGATTGTCTTCTCATTTTTAGAAATTAAGCATTGATTTTACATTCAGTTAATCTAGCATATATTTTCAAATATTGTCAGACATGACATTAATGGTGAATCTTTTAATCACAGAATGAGCAGACTAATATGGAAATTTGAATAATCGTTTCCTTGTGTTGAAATGCTTGCTCGCTTTTACGAAATCAAGTTGATTTGTTTTCGTTGGATTTAACACATAGCACAGTCTGTCAAGTAGAACTAACGTGGCTCCATGGTTAGATTGTTGGGCGAGAAAGGAGAAGAAAGGAGGAGAAGAAGACGGCGACAACGGCGACGATGATGATATTGGATTTATATCCCGTCCTATACTCTGAATCTCAGAGTCTCAGAGCAGTCACAATCTCCTTTACCTTCCCCCCCCACAATAGACACCCTGTGAGGTAGGTGGGGCTGAGAGAGCTCTTAGAGTAGCTGCCCTTTCGAGGACAACTCTGCGAGAACTATGACTGACCCAAGGCCATTCCAGCAGGTGCAAGTGGAGGAGTGGGGAATCAAACCCCGTTCTCTCAGTTATGAGTCTGCACGCTGAACCACTACACCAAACTGGCTCTCTGATGTGATGAAGTGAGATGACCAGGGTTCAGATAGTCTCTCTGCCTTAAATTGACTGGCTTACCTTGGGTAGGGTTGCCAGCACTGGGTGGAGAAATACCTGGAGATTTTGGGGGTGGAGCCTGGGGAGGGCAGAGTTTGGTGAGAGGAGGGACCTCAGTGGCATACCATGCCACAGAGTCCTCTGACTGAAGCATTTCCTCCAGGGGAACTGATCTCTGTCATCTGGAGGTCAACTGTAACAGTGGGAGATCTCCAGTCCTCACCTGGAGGTTGGTAGCCATTGGGCCATCCACTCCCTCTCAGTTTATGCTACTTCACAGATTTATTGCAGGCAGGGTTGTTGTATGCTCCACCCCATCTTGGAAGGAGGGACAGGATAAAAACCTAATTAATAATTTGTTTCATATAATTCACTATAACTAGTCACCAATTTCAGTTTTAATCCAGAGTTTACTGTGTGAGGATTACGATTAATGATAGTTTGGCAAATTTACGTAAGTTTCAGAAGACATGGGAGCAATCTCCCTTACCTCACACAGCTTGGGAGGGCTGTAAAATTTATTGGGCCAATACTAGAAAAAGATGTGGTGTCTCCAATCAAAGTCATCTGTATTGTGTTTGCAGCTTCCCCCCCCCCCCCCACACACACATATGGAAAAGCAGCTTGGGGGAGGAGTGATTAGAAAGACACCCTGTGTGGAAAGACTTAAGCATCTTTCCCCATCTGCATTTCAGTGGTTTCTTTTAATGGCAGACTCTTCATATGTCTCTCATACCTTGTCTATTGTGGTCCTTTAAAATAAAAAAGTCGATTTTAAAAGGGCGGTGGGATCTCCCAAGCACTCTATTCACATAACCTGTTTGTCCCCCAAATGTCACAGCAAGAAGAGAGTCTGTGACCCAAACTTACAAGCCAAAAATTTCACAGAAATGGTGATAGATAGATAGATAGATAGATGATAGATAGATAGATAGATAGATAGATAGATAGATAGATAGATAGATAGATAGATAGATAGATAGATAGATAGATGATTGATAGATAGATAGATGATAGATAGATAGATAGATAGATAGATAGATAGATAGATAGATAGATAGATAGATAGATAGATAGATAGATAGATAGATAGATAGATCGATCATCATTCGGGCTCAAGTGCCGTGTTCTACTGGAGAAAGTTTTTCTTCCAGACGTTTCGTTCTCAGCTGCGGAGAACATCCTCAGTGGTGTTGCAGCCGGAGCAGGCGCTCTGACCTTCTTGGCTGCTGTGCATTGCACACTGAGGATGTTCTCCGCAGCTGAGAACGAAACGTCTGGAAGAAAAACTTTCTCCAGTAGAACACGGCCCTTGAGCCCGAACGATTCTACAAACCCTAAAGACAGACAGACAGACGGACGGATGGACGGACGGACGGACGGATGGATGGATGGATGGATGGATGGATGGATGGATAGAGTCAAACATGTAGAACAGGGGTATTTAACTCCAAGCTTTCATTATCGTTTAAAGCAATATTTCCACGTGTTATAAAGCCAGAGTTGTTCCTTTTGATTCAGCACTTTTTTTTATTTTATTCAACTTACAGCCCACCCTTCCCATAAAACAGGCTGTTGCAGGTATAATGTACAGTTGGCTTCCAAAGTGAGAAGACAGTATGAAACATCCTAAATGGATTCAGGGTCAATGTGACCACCAGGTAAAATCAGGGTGCCGGATTTTGACGAATGCAGTACCAAAATGGTGAGAGGAACCCCTGTACCAATGTAAAGGGATTTGTGTTAAGTAGCTTCTCAGATTCCTGTATCTGTTGACTCTGGTCTTCTATAGCTGCCCTGATAGATCATGGAGGGCTTTGGAGAGCTTGCCTATATAATGCTCGTTAACTAAAATGTTCATTGCAGGCACAGGGCTTAGTAAGGAGAGGCCTTATGGAGATCCACACAAAAGCAACACCACACATCTTTTGGAATAAAATCAGGCCACAGCTTTTATTGATTACAAACCAGGGAGCATTGGCCAAGGAAATCGAATGACCCGCCTGCTGTTCGATCAAGCCGTCCCACAGCCCTCTTTCTGGGGAAAACCTGGGAGTGGCAAATATCATTGGTAACACATAGGTGGATGCCTCTGAGTGGTACCCACCTGCCACCTGGGTGAGCCTGGGCACGGCCCCCGAGCTGGTGGCTCACACCGCATGGTGGCTCACACCCCAAACTCCTTAAGGGAGTCCCCATAAAGGGAGGAGGTGGGCACACAGGCCCGTCTCTTCTGAATGGATCCACTCCGAGGCGCGAAAAACCACCAGCCATGACAAAAAGAAACCACCAAAACCTGAAAAAGAGGGTGGGTGGGGATCCCACAAAAATCGCACTGCTAAACCCACCAGCAGTGCAGCTTTAAATAACCTTGGGCAGGCTCCATGTCATCATTATGTGGTGTCCGCCAAAATTCTAACTGACCAGCCAGGCTGGCCTCCCAAGATAACACAGGGTCAGCCAGTGCGGTCACCTGAGGCTCCCACTGTTCTCCTGCCGGAACAAGGGGAGAGGGACCTACTCCAGCCCACTCCTGCCCGCGCAGCAATCTGGCCCCTTCAGGTGAGTCTTGGCCGCATTTCTAGACTTCTTGGTTGTCTCTCTATTGAGCAGAGGGAGAGTACTAAAGTCTTCGTTTGCTTGTGGGAGGGGGGAACCTTGGACTGGCCCTGTACCAATCCATCAGTATAATTAAAGAACATTTCAGGAGAGAACTCTTGTATGAAGATAGAAATGTTAAAAGAGATGTTAATTTTTCTTTTCTTCTTTTTTTTTACAAGTTTTGTTAGTCCCCTCTTTTGATAACCAGAAAGAAAATTCCTACCGTCTCTCCTACCATGTGGAATGCTTAAGCAAGAAATCTATAACTTTTAATACAATGAGATTGTTCGGATAGAGGAGATGGATTTTTTCCAATATCCATGGCTAACAAACAAGCCAAGTTCCCTGTATCAGCACATTTCTGTTTCCTATTGCACAGTGCTCATATGCTTCATTTAGAAGCGATACGTAGCACAGAGCTTTACAATCATGCTAGAATTGAAACATGCAAAACACCAGACTGGCTGATGGGCAGGCATCTTAACAGCCGAACTTCAAAACCACAAAATGCTTCG
The DNA here is from genome assembly GCF_032191835.1 of Heteronotia binoei. Classification (NCBI taxonomy): domain Eukaryota; kingdom Metazoa; phylum Chordata; class Lepidosauria; order Squamata; family Gekkonidae; genus Heteronotia; species Heteronotia binoei. The sequence continues at coordinate 50,131,514 of NC_083236.1, forward strand.
AGAAGGGAGGATTCGCATAACTCTAAAGCATTAATGCACAGAGAATTCGTCGTCATCTACCTGTCTTCTATTCGTCTTCTACCTGTGTCTCCTATTCCACTTGCATGAAAAGTTAGTCTCAAGTGAGCAATTAAAGACTTTAATGTAGCAGTCATTTAAACATGGATCAGGTTTTGGTCACATGGAAACAGAGGATGGGGTGCCTGTTTTTAACAGCAAAGAGAGCATGCAAGTAAAGGATTCCAAAACATTCACCCACTGTTTTTCTCTCCAACCACTTTGCTTACATTTCCAGCAGTGGAGTTTGACTAAAAAGCAGCGCTTTTTTGTAGCAGGAACTCCTTTGCATATTAGGCCACATCCCTCTCATGTAGCCAATCCTTCAAGAGCTTACAGGGCCTACTGTAAGACCTTGGAGGACTGGCTACATCAGGGGAGTGCGGCCTAATATGCAAAGGAGTTCCTGCTACAAAAAAAGCCCTGCTAAAAAGAAAATAACTTGGATGGGGAAAGACTGAAGAAAGGCAAGCTTCAGATGGGGTGGGTGGGGTGGGATGCCAATTTTTCTTCAGTTAGGGATGCCAAACTACAGGTGCTGCCTGGAGTTCTCCCAAAATTACAATCAAACCTTAGATTGCAGATCAGCTACCCTCGAGAAAATGGCACCTTCAGGAAGAAGAAGAGCTGGTTTTTAATCTCTGCATTCCTCTACCCCAGGAGTCTCAAAGCCGGCTTACTATGGCCTTCCCTTCCCCTCCCTACAATAGGGACCTTGTGAGGCAGATGGGGCTGAGAGAATTGTGACTGGCCCAAGATCCTCCAGCAGGTTTCATGTGGAGAAGGAATGGGGAATCAATCTTGATCCTCCAGATTCGAGTCCACCACTCATAACCACTACACCATGCTGGGTCTCTTCAAATAATAGACTATGACTTCACATCTCCCCTTGAATTCTTCTGCCTTTCCTGCCTCCATAAAGAAAGGAGGGAGGAAGAGGAAGCAGTTTCCATCTCTGCGCCTGCAGAGTTCCACACCCCACCAGTTCAGAGTGCTGCAGTATCTCCTCTTCCACTAGAGTTGCCAGCCTCCTGGTGGGACCTGGAGATCTCCCACTTTTACAATTGATCTCCAGCTGGCAGAGATCAGCTCCCCTGGAGTAAATACCTACTCTTCATTCTTCACATTCATTAGCCTTGTTCAACAAGTCTTATCAAACTCAATACAAAATTCAACGGTTGCAAAATATTGGTAATAAATTATCGCTGGGATAAAGCCTTATGCGAAACAGGAATATAAACCGGTTAAGCCTGTTGCTGGTGCTGGTACTTTGAAATTATAATATAGTGGGTTCGATGCATGGAAGAGGCGAGGTGGTAGTGAACATCAGCTCTTTATTAGGTGCAGCATAAGGTAGACTGCACTGAAAGACTGAGCCAACAGGGCCAACTTATATACAATTCAGGGTTCCCACGCAAGCACGTTATTGGATCATTCAAACCAGCAGGGGGCCCATGATTGGTGCAGGGCACCAGGGATTTCGATCCTGCTGGCCATTGTTCCCAAGTCCCCAAGCTCCATTCCTATGGCTCCAATGAGCCCAGCAGGAACACCCTATACAGTCTTCACTTGAGTCCACATGCACAACAGAAACGCTGCTGAAGTTATCATTGCCTGCATACAGCAAACCTGGATGGAATGATTTCTTGCTTATAGTAAAGAGACTGGACAAAATTTACTTGTGAAGCAATCTTTCTTTAAGCTGGTGAAGGAACTATTCATACAGAGGCATATTGAACACGGAGCTATTGCTTTTCTCCTATCCGTGTGACTTTTGGGGGCAGGGGATCCCCCAGTTTGGAGGCCCTCCCCCTGCTTCAGGGTCATCAGAAAGTGGGGAGGGGAGGGAAATGTTTGTTGGGCAAGCCATTGTGCCCTAAGGAGTCTGATTCCCATAGGATATAATAGAGAATTGATCTGTAGGTATCTGGGGCTTTGGGGGCCTGTTTTTTTTAGGTAGAGGCACCAAAGTTTCAGCATAGCATCTGGTGTTTCTCCTCAAAATACCCCCCAAGTTTCAAAAAGATTGGACCAGGGGGTCCAATTCTTTAAGCCCCCAAAGAAGGTGCCCCATCCTTCATTATTTCAAGCAGAGAGAAGGCTTTTAAAAGGTGTGTGGTACCTTTAAATATGATTGCTAGAACTTCCTTCAGAGTTCAATTGTACTTGTCACACCCTTGCTCCTGGCTCTATCCCTAAAGTCTTCTGGCTCCACCCCCAAAGTCCCCAGATATTTCTTGAGTCAGACCTGGCAACCCTACCCTGAACCCTGCCTTCCCCAAATTCCACCTCCAAATTTTCAGGAATCTCCCAAGTAAGGATTGGCAGTTCTACTTTGGCTGGTCTTGACTTAATGCCCCAAATTTATCCCTTTGCTTTATTTCTATCAGGGCTTCATTCAAAAACAACCATTTAGAGCGAGATGAGTATCCCATGCTTACCTCCAAGAAGGTCTGCTTTTGATGGTGACCACAGAGTGGGTAAATAATGTTTCACTTCATCCTCTTATACAGTTTCAAAAACTCCTGTGCACAGCTGCATTCACTGACACAAATTTTAATATGTTTCAGGTAGGTGCTAAATAAAAAGACACTGCCTTTCATCTGCATTTTCATTTAATGCTAATACAGGCACTTGTCAGTAGATGCAAAAGTTAAAGCAGACAAGAGTTTATTTTTATACCTTACAGCACAGCTACTGGAGATCTTCCTTAGATCACTGCTTTTTTTGGGGGGGGGGAGCTTTCCCCCTTTCCCTTGAAATGCTTTAGACAGATTTTCCTCCCCTACCCCACCATCCTCTTTCAAAATAATTTTAGACCATCTCTGACATTTTAATACCAACTTAAAGTCAGGCATAGGCAATTTCTTTTTTTTAATGCATCAGTTCAATGTAAAAAAACAAACAAACCCCAAGTCAAAATAATGATGGAATCATTATCTTTTCAAGGTTGACGAAGGACAGTAATTTTTGACCTGGTTCGCAATTGTCTTCCTTCTGGCACAAGCGAAATCTCTGGGGATGTTGCAGAGGGAACTTGGGTTTGCCCCAAGTCAACGGCAGAGCACCACTGAAATCAACATATCCCTGGAGGGACAGAGTTGATGTTCATCATTTCCCCCCTCCCCACCATGCTGAAGAGACCAGCCAAATAAAGACTAATAATTTTCCAAGTTCGTTCTAGCAAAATATTTGAGGCATCAACCTCCTTCCGTCATAAGTCCATAGGTTTTAGTGGGACCCTGCCTGATGCAACTGTCCAGTTAGAAAAGCTGGGAGAACTTCAGAAAAATTTAGTTTGGAAACACGGGACAAGAGACTTGAAGAAGAAGAAGCAGCAGCAGCAGCCCTGGATGGGACATCAGGCTATGATCCTAAAAAAAATAATAAATTACTAGGAGTAAGCTCCATCGATTAACGTAAAGCTTGCTTCCAAGTAGATCTGTTTAGTAGTGCTCTCAAGGGAAATTGTCCTTCCAGGAAAGTGTCCTTAGGATTGCAGCCTTAATAGGCTACATTTTAGCCCCCCCCCCCCCGTCCTTTTTGAGACAGCTTATCCCCAAGGTGGCTTGAGAGATGCAATTCTATGTAAAGCCTCCACTCGTAAAATCATAGGCCCATTACACATGCACATCTTACTGCAGATCTTCAGAGTAGTAAACCTTTAATCTTGACTTCAAATTCTGTCCCACTTTATGCACCATTCTTTTTCCTCTTGTGTGTTTATTCTGCAGCTATAATTTTTAAAAATGTAATTTTCTAAATCGGGATGGAATTGAGACGTGTAGGGTTTTTAAAAAATGTATGCAATTGTCCTATTGCAACTGCGCAATAGCATTCCACAAGTACCTTCTATACCTTCCATTTAAATTATCCTGGATCGGGTTTTGTGAATGCATTTTAGCATTAGTTCACTGAATGAAAGGGAACAGAAAAGAACACAGACAAAGGAAAACCCAATGTTGAAACTGACAAGCAGCTGCAAAGACCCCATTTTCCTTATTGTGGAGCACTAGGGGATTCTCTGCTGTGTTATCAGCCACTGTGAACAGTGGGGAAAAGTCACATGATCTCATTATATGGGGAAACATGTTGAATATACAGAATGCATGCTAGACCCCACTGGTTTTGCAAGCTGTGATAGTTGACAATGTGTGTGTGCGCACGCGCATGTGTGTGCATGCATGCCTGTGCAAAGACAACTGCAACTCCACCATGTTTTGCCCAGAGCAGCTTACAATCTCCTTCCCTTCCTCTCCTCACAACAGACACTCTGTGAGGTAGGTGAGGCTGAGAGAGCTCGGAGAGAACTGCTCGAGAGCACAGCTCTGAGAGAACTGTGACTGACCCAAGGTTACCCAGTTGCTGCAAGTGGAGGAGTGAGGAATAAAACCTGGTTCTTCAGATATGAATCTGCCACTCTTAACCACTACACCAAATTGGCTGTAAGTGGAAGGATAGTCAGAAGATGATTGCTTGACAACCATAATGGGCACACAGGGACATATGGAAGGATGATGCAATGTGCCTTGAGTCTTAGTGAGAAAGGTAGACTATAAATGATAAAAATAAATAAATAACAACTTGCAACAGCCCTGTAAGGTAGGTCAGTATTACTATTCGCATATTACAGATGGGGGGTGAAAGACAGTGGTGCTTTCACCAACAAATCCTGAGCTGAGCTTAAAATACAAAGCGCATGGAGCATACAATTCATACCATTGGTGTCATTTTGTAGCAAATCGCCCTTTAAAGCACCCCACAATCAGTATCAAACCTTCCCTGGCTAAAGTCCCTGGTCAGTCCATAGGATGTATGTAATAGTTGGAATATTTTTATCAACTCACTCATTATACCTCGGTTCTTCTCCAGGGAAGAATTAATGGAGATTTTAGCCTTGAGTTGACAGGCTTTAGGATGGTTTTTTAGACTGTCTACTTCCTTCACAATATCGTTATTCTAATGCATTGGTCTAAGTTTATTATGGCTTCAGCTCAATTTAAGAGGGATGGCAGACTGAAGGAAATTACATTGTAGAGCGGGGTGGCCAATCTGCGCCTTGGGAGCCACATGTGGCTCTTTCACACATACTGTGTGGCTCTCCAAACCCCCTGTCAGCTGGCTTGGAGAAGGCATTTGTCTCTTTAAATCACTTCTCCAAGCCAATCCAGCCTCAACTTGGAGAATGTATTTAATGTTAAAGTTGCTTTCTTTCCATGTCTCTCTCCCTCCCGCCTGTCTTTCTTCCTTCCTGCCTCCCTCCCTGTCTTGCAGCTCTCAAACATCTGATGTCCATGTCTTGTGCCCTCAAACATCTGATATTTATATTAAACAAGTTTAAGCACCCCTATTGTAGAGTGTTTAATTTTTACTATAGTGTGAAATGACCATCACCCGTGTATTTGGTTGTCACCAGTGAACTGTCGATCATTTTGCAGGAAACTGGAGTTGGAAACCACTTCAACGGCCCAGGCATTTCTTAGGAATTCTGCATGCAGTGTAGACATTTGCAGTAATTGCATGCACACCGCAGAAGCAGGTACCTCCCGGTGCCAGATTCTTGACTGCTTTACGGTCCCCTCTTTCTGACACTGGATTCATGGCCCCACTGAGGTTCTACTCATGAAGTTCCTCCTGATTTATGCCGGCGTAAATGTCATAATTTAGTTTATGACTTGAGTGTTGTATATTTTTGAGGATCTAACTGAAGCTCCCCTTCCAGGGCAATTTATTAGAGTTTGCTCGTTCAGTGAGGAAAAGACGCCTGTCAGAAGGGGCCAATGCCAAGAGCAAAGTGGCCCAATGTGAGCTAGAAATCACTGAGGACCAGCAAAGCAAATGAGTTGCAGCAATTTAAGATTAGAAAAAGTCAAATAAGTACCACTAGATGCGAGACTGAAACATTGAACTGCAAATCCATCCAATGCCTCCGTTAACAAGGAAGCTCATAGGATTACCAGCCTCTAGGCAGAGCCTGGAGATCGCCCAGAATTTCAACTGATCTCTAGTCTACACAGATCAATTCCCCAGGAGAAAATGGCTGCTTTGGAGGACGGGCTCTATGGCATTACACCCTACCCAGGCTCCACCACCCTCCAAAATTTCCAGGGATTTCCCCACACAGATCTGGGAGCAGAGCCGGATTAACAATTAGGCCAAGTAGGCACTGCCCTATGGGCCCCTATGCCTTTAGGGGCCCTGGGCCAGCTTTTCCCCACAGTTTCCCCCCTGCCTGCGGCCCTCCCAGCCTGCAGGTGCAGCCAGCAACTGAGCTGCTATTTGCCCAACTTGCCTGGTGCAGCTGCTGCTGGCGTAGTTTTATTTATTTATTTATTTAGGATTTATATCCCGCCCTTCCCACGAATGGCTCAGGGCGGCTTCCAACAATTAATCAGCTTAAAATTAAACAATTTCAAATATAAAACAGTTAAATAGTTAAACAGTTAAAACATTAAAACGGAGTAATTCAGTTTCCTGTAAAAAGATGGCTGGCCAGTTTCCTCAGTTGTTATACTAGCTAAATGTAGGCTAGGTATAGGCTAGCCGGAAGAGGGTCGTCTTACAGGCCTTGCGGAACTGCGCCAAGTCCCGCAGGGCCCTCACCTCTTCCGGCAGCTGATTCCACCATACGGGGGCCATAACGGAGAAAGCCCTTTCCCTGGTGGCTTTCAGACGGGCTTCTTTTGGCCCGGGGATAGTGAGGAGATTTTGTGTTCCTGACCTCAGTGCTCTCTGGGGAACATGTGGGGAGAGACGGTCCTTCAGGTAGGCAGGTCCCAGGCCATACAGGGCTTTAAAGGTAATAACCAGCACCTTGTACCGGACTCGGTATATCACTGGAAGCCAGTGCAGAGTCCGGAGACCCGGCTGGATGTGTTCCCACTTTGGGAGACCCAATAACAGCCGGGCCGCGGCTGTTGCCAAGTTTGCTTCTCTCTGCCTCTCCCCTGCAGCTTTGTCAAAGGGGCTTTTGAGAAGGTGGCTGCAGCGGAGGGCATGGGCTGCGGGGTGGGTGCTCAGACTCTGAGATAATTTGCGAGGGGCCCCCCAAGCTTTCGACTCCACAGGATTTAATCCAGCACTGACTGGGAGCCCTACGCATGGCTGCTTTACACCACTTGAATAAAAGACTAATATGTACTACAAGCAGGTATTTCTGGAAGACACTGTTTGCAGCTGTCTGGTGGCCTTTGTGGCAGTGTTTACCTGGATCCCATGTATGCTAACTGCCATCTTTTATATACGTAATTTGGGACTACAGAACGGAGAAGAATCAATGCTGTGGTCCAAGTGAATTCAGGAATAAGAGGTACAAAGGCTGGAAACTTTCCAAGGCTGCTGGGACTGGGGAGGTGTTCATATTCCTGGGCCTGTTCTCAAATAACAGTCTGAACTTCCACCAAGAATGGCATCTGTCCTGCTAATTCATCCTAAAATGTTTGGGATTTTAGCCTGTTATTGCTGGAGCCCTGGCTAGGGTCCATGAATCCATCTATGCAGAGTAAACACTGGGTTGGATGCCATAGAAAACGTCCAGTGAGAGAAGGGGAAGACAGCCTCATCCCCTCACAAATAATCATTCCCCCAAAAAACGTGTATTGTCCTTGATGGGGGGGAGGTGTTCCTCTATTCCCCAGGAGAATAATTTCAGATGGCATTTTGGGCTACAGCAGGGGTGGTCAAACTTGCTTAATGTAAGAGCCACACAGAATAAATGTCATATGTTTGAGAGCTGCAAGACATGAACATCAGATGTTTGACAGGAAGGAAGGAAGGAAGGAAGGAAGGAAGGAAGGAAGGAAGGAAGGAAGGAAGGAAGGAAGGAAGGAAGGAAGGAAGGAAGGAGGGAGGGAGGGAGGGAGGGAGGGAGGAAGGAAGGAAGGAAGGAAGGAAGGAAGGAAGGAAGGAAGGAAGGAAGGAAGGAAGGAAGGAAGGAAGGAAGGAAGGAAGGAAGGAAGGGAGGGAGGGAGGGAGGGAGGGAGGGAGGGAGGAAAATAGATGGAGAGGCGGAAAGAAACTGTAACATGAAATGCATTCTCCAAGCTACTAGCTCGCTTAGCTTAAAGAGACAAATGCCATTGCCAATCCAGTCAATGAGGAGGTGGGGGCTTCGAGAGCCACACTATATGTGTGAAAGAGCCACATGTGGCTCCCAAGCTGCAGTTTGGCCATGCGTGGGCTACAGGGTGGGGAGAAGGGAGGTGAGGAAGTCCTGGCTGTGTTGATGGAAATCCCTTCCACTGGTGAAGCTTTTCCATTGGATCCAAAGCCATGCACAGGATTGGGCTGCTAGCACTGATTCTGACAAACATTGCAGCTCCATTAAGTTGCTTTCCATTTGTCCTTTCTCAGCCCCACTCAGCCGCTGCGAAGATCTGTGTCCGCACTCTATTTAATTAGAGTCAGCAGATATAGCGGAGACACTGGCTAGCTTACCCTTTCGTTATTATCTGGAGCACTTTTCATGAAAAGTGAGGGTATTACTATCAGATCCCTGGCAGCGTTCCAAGTAAACTAAAGTACTCACCCCTCCCTGAACTTATTCTTCCAGCTTTAAATAGGGGGAGGGGAGTGTTTTTTCCTGCCTTTCCCAAACCCACTAGAGGGGTTTTCCAAGTCTGAGTCAGTATTCCTCCATTTCAAAACACCATCAGTACCATCATCTAACCTAGGGCTGAAATACTCCAGGTGAGGCCTGGTGATCTCCCAAAATTACAACTGATCTTCAGCTGACAGAGGGAAAATGGCTGCTTTAGAGGATGGACTCAATGGCATGATATACCACTAAGGTCCCTCCTCTCCCAAGATACAGGGCAACAAATTGGGCTCCCCCCTCCCGGTACCCAAGACAACTGCCTGAATTTGCCTCTCTCCCCCCAGCTTCTGCCACTGCTGCCACCACCAGCTCCCTCCCTTCCCTTTCGCCGCACTCCGCTCCCCCCCCTACCGGCTTTGAGGCAGCCGGCGTCTGCGCGTTTTCCAAAGAAAGTGCTAGAGGAGGCTTCACTCTCCCCTCACTTCTGGTCCTGGAAAGGAGGGGGGATAAGCCTTCTCCAGCAGTCTCTTCAAAAAACACGCAGATGCCGGCTGAGGGAGGGGGGCACTGCAGAGGGAGGGAGGGAGGTGGCAGGCAGGAAGCCTGCCTGGGGTGCCATGTGCCCTAGGGCCGGCACTGCCAAGATCCCATCCTCTTCAGGTTCTACCTTCTAATCTCCAGGAATTTCCCAACCCAGGGTTGGCATGCCTGCCGTGTAACCCAAGAGACAAACGTCAGAGCTTGTATCTTAACAGAAATAGAGTCAATATGTTGTTGGAAGGCTTTAAACAGAGTCAATCCCAATACAACAAAGAGCAGCGCTGTGAGACTGTTGTGTCTTCATCCACTCATTCAGAGAGAGTCTTGCCCCCTCCTCTGCAGCTGGGGAGTGTGTGTGTGGGGGGGAGAAGACAGTCACCTTCTCCAAGCATTGATGGGTCCTTGAACAAATGTATATGAGAGTTCTCAAGGGGCTGTCTCCTAACAATTAGCACCCACTGAGGAAGCATCTACAGCCATTAAAACACATTAGCGTTCCGGAATGCCCACTGAGCGTCACCTGAGGTAAAAATCATAGGTGATGCAACTACTCACTGCCATCAGACAAACATCTTGCAATAACACAACGGGACAAAGCCCACAGAGACATTGTATGGCATAAATTGCATGAAGAAAGTCAGACCAAAAAAAAAGAAAGAGACTGCTATATACTAGGGCTGCCACTCCAGACTAAGAAATACTTGGAGAGTTTGAGGAGGGTCTCTGCAGAACACAATGCCAGAGAGTCCACCCTTTCGAAAGCAGCCATTTTCTCTTTGAGAATTGACGTCTGTTGCCTGGAGATCAGCTGTAAACCCTGCTATGTACCCACACACCTCCCCCCCCCCCCCCAAGGCCTTAGGGCTGGGTAGGAAGAAGAATGGCAACACAATGGGAAATTGTGCATGTAAGAAGGATCTACAGGTTTACTCAGCAGCAGGGCTCTTTTTTCTGGAAAAAGAGGTGCTGGAACTCTCAAGAGGGAAATGGAGAAACATGTAGGTGCCCCTCAGGAATTTCTAATCATTTTTCAATAATTTTGCTTCCACAAAGAGATTCTGAAACTCCATTACACCGCATTCCCCCAGAAAAAAAAAGCCCTGTTCAGCAGGTTTGTTAAAAGGCTGGAAACGGAAGCAGAGTAGGGAGACATACACCAATTCCCCACTAGCCTTGTCCCGGTCTCACGCTTCTCTTCTCCATGGGGCTTCCGTCCGATTTTGCACAAGCTGCCCCAGGGCTACAACTCACTCTGCCTCTTTCGCATGGCAAGCAGAAACTGGTTTTTAGAGGATCTTGCTTGCCACGCAAAAGGTAGAGTGAGTTTGTGCAAAATCAGAAGGAAGTCCCACAGAGAAGAGAAGCATGAGACTGGGATAAGGCTAGTGGGGAACTGGTCTGAGTGGTACATCAGAGTGTTAGATTAGGCTCTGGGATGTGTGAGTTAGAATCCCCACTCTGCCATGGAAGGTTGCTGGGCGATAGGGTTGCCAAATCCAACCCCAGAAATATCTGGGGACTTTGGGGGTGGAGCCAGGAGACACTGGGGTGGAGCTAGGGGGAGGGGGAAACGGCGCCGGGGAGCGTGGCAAGCCGCCCCGCAGCTGCCGCCTCTTCTCCACTCGCCGTGGCTGCTGAGATGGGCTCAGCCTGAGCCCATCTCGGAGGAGCAGACACGGCGAGCAGAGAAGAGGCCGCCGCGCCGCTGCCGCCGCGCCCGCTCCACCTCTGGGGTGGAAGGCGGGCCGGGAGCATGGCGAGCCGCAAGTCTGGGTCCTAGAAGGGCCCGGATTCGCAGCTCGCCATGCTCCTGGCCTGCCTCGCCCTCCCCTGCACTACTGCCGCCTCTTGGCTGCTCCTCCGAGATGGGCTCAGCCTGGGCCCATCTCAGAGGAGAAACTGCGGTGGGCGGGGAGGGGGGCGGCAGCAGCGCGGCGGCCTCGCCGGCTCCAGGATCCAGCGGCTCGGCACCGTTTCCCCCTTCTCCCCCCGCTTCCATTTTTGGGGGGAGCGGGGGAAGAGGGTGGAAATCCTGGGGTCCCCCGCCAGGGCGGGAGGGTTGGGAAGCCTACTGGGTGACTTTGGGCTGGTCACATACTCTCAGCATTGTCTGATGTCACAGCATTGTCCCTATTGCTGTGTGGTTTATTTATACCCTTGCTTTCATACCTAGGGCAAATCCAAAGTGTCTCCATTCTTCATTTTATACCCACATCATTTATACTCACTTCATTTTATACACACATTATCCTCCACTCTTAATTTTACACTAACAACCCTGCAAGGCAGGTTAGAACTCCCAAGGTCATTCCAGGGAGTTTCTATAGCAGAGCGGGGATTCCAACTTTGCTTTCCTAGTGGCTCGTGAGTTCCCTATAGCTCTCTGGCTGCCCTGACCTGGATAGCACAGGCAAGCCTGATCTTGTCGGATCTCAGAAGCTAAGCAGGGTCGACTCTGGCAAACACTTGGATGGGAGACCTCCAAGGAATACCAGCAGTTGAGAGGACATGGGGAGGTTTTATTCAGCCACCTCTCTGAATATCCTTCAGATCCCCAGTAGGGGTCCATCACCAGAGGCCACCATGACTTCCAGGTGCAAACACAAAACAGAAGTACCAAAAAAAGAGAAAGAAACCCCACCACAACCCTGTTTTGTAGGCCCTGCAGAACTATAACAAGTTCTGGCTCTAGTTGAGAACAGCCAGATGGCCTTTGGGCCAGGGATCACTAGCAGATATAACTCATGGACAGTGTTCCCTCTAAGCTGAGTTAGTGTGAGCTAACTCACAGTTCTTTAGCCTCCAGCTCACACATTTTTGTCTTAGCTCAGGAAGGATGAACCCAGAGCAAACTAATTTATGCAGGAGCTCACAACTTTGATACCAGTAGCTCACAACTTTAATGTCAGAAGCTCATGAAGTAGAATTTTTGCTCACAAGACCCCACAGCTAAGAAGGAGCATTGCTCATGGAGCTATTCCTTTGGGAGTAATGGCACTTTGGGAATCCTGGAATAAAACTGCTGTACATTGGCTGGTATGAACATCAATTTTTAAGCAGAACTTCTAGAATAAAAACCAGCCACAGGAAGGTACTGGAAAAATTGGTAGCCAGAGCCATCATGGGGTCATGGTCACAGTGCTGGATTTGGATCAGTCACTTACTTCCAGCTCAGTCAATTTATTTTTGATATTTACACCCTGGTTTCCTCTGCAAAGGAGACCCCCAAAAGCAGTTTACAATGTTGTTCTCCTCTCCTCCATTTTATCCTCATACAATTTAATAGTAGGTTTGACTAAAAGTCTGTGACTGGCCCAAGGTCAACCGGTGGTAGAATGGAGATTCAAACTAGGGTTGTCAGATCCCCCTCAGCCACCAGCAGGGATGGGTGAGTAGGTTGCTAGATCCAGGGTTGCCTGGAGATTTAGTGAGGGAGCCTGGGGACGACAGGAATTTTAGTGCGGTCCAATGCCATAGAGTCCAGCCTCCAAAGCATCCATTTTCTTCAAGGGAACTGATCTGTGTGGTCTAGAGATAAACTGTAATTCCTGGGAATCTCCATTTCCCACCTGGAGGTTGGCCTCACCAATTTGAAACTGGATCTTGCAGATCTTAGGGTGCGTTCACACCCACTAAATAATGTACCTTGCAACTGGATTTTTTTTCCTGTGTAAGAATGGCAAAATCCACTTGCAAACAGTTGCCACTTGAAAGCACCCATAGTCCTGCACTCTAGCTGCTAAACCATATTGGCTATCTGATGGGGTGGCTTTGCTGATAAAATGCTAGGGATAGCATATATATAGCTCTGAGTTCCTTGGAGGAAGGGCTGAATTAAGAGTAATATTTTTTTTCATAGCGAGAGGGGGCAGAGCCAGCCCTAGACTGTCTGGCACCCTAGGCAAGGCTAACTTCTGCCCCCCCCCCCCCTCTGAACTGATAACATCACTGAGTCACATGCGGGATGCCCAGTTTGGCACCCCCAGAAGGCCAGTGCCCTAGGCAATCACCTAGTTTGCCTAGCGGCAGGGCCGGCCCTGCGGGGGGGAGGGGAGGTCATTTTGTCATCCTCTCAGAATAACCTCTCATGAGCTCTTTCGTCCTCTCCCCTCCTGCCCTGTTCTCACCCACTTTCTTCCTTACCCGCTCATGCTAACATCCCAAGGCAATCAGCAAATTAATAATTTCATATTTTGAGACCATGACATTATTTGTTGCTTTTGTGAATGGTAACTTTTTTTTTAAAGGTAAAATCTCTTTGCATATTGAGTGCCAGCCATCAGCTGCTGCACCACATCATGAAATAAAAATTAAATTGTAGTTGGGGCCTTTTAAATCAACTCAATTAAAATAAAGAGATTCTTGGCTTGATATAGGGAAATATTTGTATTTCCAATTCTATTTGTTAATACATTGACATATGTGCTATTTTTTAAATGTAGCACTAAGTGCACTTTCTGTCAATGCCATAGATTTTTTAATAGACTGAGAAAATGCATTTCATTTCTTCTTATTTTCCTTCAATACATCATTTGGTTCTGCTTTTTGCCTGCATGAAATTCATTTTCTAATGGAAATATTTGTTTTGTAAATCAAATATGTATTATGCACAAAATGCAAAGCACAAATTAAATTATGTTAATGAAATGAAAGAGATATGAAATGCATATTTCATGGACAAAACATAACCTCAGCAAACAACCATTTCTTGATAAAATCTTTAAACACAATCTCATTCTGTGACAGACATATTGTTAAAGCAGATAGCACCTCATTTAAATGGTTTCCTTTAATATTAGCGCTTAGTATATAATTGTAAATAACTTTTGGGATGAAAAACCAATAATGAAATACTGTCTTTAATAGTTTGCTATTGATGTCAGCATAAAATTTGTAGTAGTTGAATATTGGAAATTGGGAGTGTGAACACAATATAGTCAAAAGCGGTAAATGATTGCATATTTAAATAGAGCTGACTAAGGCAAAGATGTTATAGATATTAGTAATAGGCAGAAAATTATGCTGACCTAACATTATTTGACAAAACCCACTGTTTTAAATTATATATTGGTTACACTTAATGAATAATAGATTTTGTAGGTGTTGTTTCTCTGATCATAATGCTGATGATACCATATGCGGAATATTTCCCTGTCATCAAGCTGACAATAAAACAGGTGGACATCAGAAAGGAACACAATATATGAACATTTCTGTGTATATCCATGAGAGAACAACACCTCGTATACTATGCACAGTTCTAAGTAACCATCGGGTTGCTAATCTCCAGGTGGGGGGGATAGAAGTTTTCCAGAATTACAACTCAGCTCCAGATGACAAAGATCAGTTCCCATGGAGAGAGCGGCTGCTTTGAAGGGTAGATTCTTTGGCATTATATCTTGCTTAGGTACTTTCCCTTGCCCAAACCCTGCCCTCCCCTTGGCTCTACCACCAAATCTCCGGTTATTTCCCAAGTGGGAGGTAGTATCTCTAAGTAACCATATGTGGGGGAAAACACTCGCTCAGTAGAACTGGACTGGATAAGGCATAGAAAATAGCTACAAAATTATTGAGATGTGTCCATTTCTTTCTGTGTAGCTAAAAAGGAAGAATTCAGGGTAGAAAAAACTATAGTAATCAAGAAGCAGGGAAAGAATAGTATGAAGAATAGGCACGAACCGGCTCATGAACTAAAGTTCATAATGAATTCTGGCTGGTTCGTGGTTTGCAAAGCAAAGTTCATGGCAGATCAACTGGCACAAACTTTCAATGACAGGCAGTCATTGGGGGGGGGGGGTCATAACTCAGACCCTATAAATCCAATCATCACCAGACTTGGAGGGCAGGTAGTGGAAAGTCAACCAGAGATCATCGGTGAGATTTGTTTCTCTAGCTTGCTCTGGATCCATTCTACTGGGTCACAAACTTCATGAACCAAACCAGGTCATTTGACAGCCAAAAGTTTGTGAAGGTGTATGATTCACAAAAACTATAGTAATCAAGTAATCAAGAAGCAGGGAAAGAATAGTATGAATAGGCACGAACCGGCTCATGAACTAAAGTTCATAATGAATTCTGGCTGGTTCGTGGTTTGCAAAGCAAAGTTCATGGCAGATCAACTGGCACAAACTTTCCACAAACTTTCAATGACAGGCAGTCATTGGCGGGGGGTGGGTTTCATAACTCAGACCCTATAAATCCAATCATCACCAGACTTGGAGGGCAGGTAGTGGAGAGTCAACCGGAGATCATCGGTGAGATTTGTTTCTCTAGCTTGCTCTGGATCCATTCTACTGGGTCACAAACTTCATGAACCAAACCAGGTCATTTGGCAGCCAAAAGTTTGTGAAGGTGTATGATTTACAAACCAGAACACCATGAACTGAACCACATTTTCCCAGTTTATGACCATCCCAAGTATGGACCTAGGTATAACATATGTTCCTGTTAGCTGCTACCTTGAGGTCTAATGACAGGTACTTTTTCTTGAGCAGACTAGGCATGGTCCTAAGGACGGTAGTTCGTTAGTTGGGGCATGATTCCAAAATGGGTGCCGTACTGACACTTTGTATGCTACAGTTCAAATAAAGCAGATATATTCTATTGCCGTGCTGATGTGGATTCATACATTACAATTGGTTCTGCTTTTGAAGGCTTCAGATCTTTTTATCCATTAAATAAAAGGGTCCTTACTTCCTAAAATGCAGCTCTCCTGGTACTCAACTTGGAATTCAAGCCATTTCACCTGACTGAAAATAGATGTATTAAGAACCCAAGTAACAGTTTGCTTCATAGTAAGACAGTTTCTGCATCACTATACAGCCAGACCACTGTGGGAATAAATGTACACAAGTGCCTCAATATAGGCTTCATCTTTGTTTGTCCAACAGTGTATTCAGGCGACTGGTATTCTTGAAGTAGCTGTGATGTACTCCAAACTAGGGAGTGGACTTACAAGGAGGGGGCCTTAAAAAGAGCAGGAGGGAGGCCCAGCCCACATTGCAGCGATGTGTCTACGTCATTTCCAATGTGACCCAGAAGTGATGTCAGCATGCAGTGACACTGGTCAATGCTCTGGAATTTTGGCATAACTCTATGGTAAATTTGGCTTCTACCATAGAGTTTTTGCCCAAATACCAGAACATCACCCCAACATTGCCAATATGATGACATCACTTCCAGGGCACATTGGAAGTGATGTAAACAGCTTGATGCAATGTCAGCTGGGCCTCATTCTTTTTCTAAAAGAACAGCCAATCAGAAGGTAGTCATGAGGGTTCTGGAGGGCAATGAAGGATACTTCAAGGTCAACTAACAGACATAACAAAAGTAGCAGTCAAAACAACCAATACACAACACAGGCTCAAACACGCTCTGTGCCTTGAACCTTGGGCTACTCTCTCAGCCTAACTTACCTCCCAGGGTTGTTGTGAAGGTCAAAGGCAGGAAGGCAGTCTAACTGACACTGTTCTGAACTCCTTGCTGAAAGGGGAAGGGATAAAAGTGTGTTAAATAAATAATGCCCTGGATTTAAACGAATACATGATGAAGAAGTAAAGCAAACGAACAAAAGCATGCAGCAAAAACAGCCAGTCCTTTTGAGGTTATCTTTCCAACTTGAATCTGCATTTGAGACAGTATAATAAGAAGTAACACAGCAAAGACTGATCAAAAATCCTACCCAGATATCCAAAGATCTTCTTTATAAGATAATCAGCTCCAACTCCCCAAAGAGTGAAAGACTGTTTTCGCACACAGCTTACCTCACAGTCACAATCCTGTTCCCTCCACAGCGTCCGGTCGGATTTCCCACCATCTGCGCCGGAGTTACAGGAAGTGCTGCGGCTTTTGCGTAGCGAACGTAAACTGGGTTTTAGTGGTTTACGTTTGCTACGCAAAAGCTGCAGCGCTTCCTGTAACTTCGGCGCAGATGGTGGGAAATCCAACCGGACGCTGCGGAGGGAACAGGATTGTGACTGCAAGGTAAGCTGTGTGCGAAAATAGTCAAAGAGAACCTGGCAGCTCTTGAGTGCAGTAACTTGCTACAGCTGAAACAGCCCTTGCAGTGGCTTGGGCTATAAACTTAAGAACAGTTTCCTGGGCTGGGAGTAAGCCCCAACAAATAAAATGGGGCTTATTTCTGAGTACACTGGTTGAGCCTTGCTCCCGTAAGTCTCTTCGTGTGGAGGGACCTTAAATCATACCACTTTTTCTTTCTACCCCATGCAGTCTAAGCTTATAAATGTTTACTCACTTACTGACTTCAGCAAGACTTCCTCTGAAATAAGCATGCATCAAAATTAGGCTTCCCAGCCCCCAGGTGGGGCCTGAATATAGCCTGCTTTTACAATTGATCTCCAGCTGGCAGGCATCAACTCCCCTGGAGCAAATGGCTGCTTGGAAGGCGTTATATCTTGCTTATCTGTGGCATTGCAACATATTGAGGCTCCTCCCCTCCCCAAACCCCACCCTCTCCTGGCTCCACCCCCAAAGTCTCCAGATATTTTCTAACACAGACCTGGCAAAACCCTAATCAAAATGCAACCTTGAGTTGGCTTTGCTTGTTTTCTTTCCCAAGTTCTGTCTGTCTGAAACTGTTGCTCCTTTTCTTTCAAGGTTATTTGCACTCAGGGCTTTTTTTTTTTTTAGCAGGAACTCCTTTGCATATTAGGCTACACACCCCTGATGTAGCCAATCCTCCTGGAGTTTACAGTAGGCCCTGTAATAAGAACCCCATAAGCTCCTGGTATCCCAGTTGAGCTATTCAAAGTCCTAAAAGATGATGCTGTTAAAGTGATGCACACATTATGTCAACAAATTTGGAAAACGCAACAGTGGCCACAGGATTGGAAAAAGTCAGTTTATATTCCAATCCCAAAGAAGGGTAATGCCAAAGAATGTTCAGACTATCTCACCATTGCACTTATTTCACATGCCAGCAAGGTCATGTTAAAGATCCTAAAAGCTAGGTTTCAGCAGTATGTAGACTGGGAACTACCAGAAGTTCAAGCTGAGTTTCAGAGAGGTAGAGAAACTAGAGATCAAATTGCCAACATTCGCTGGATTATGGAGAAAGCACGAGAGTATCAGAAAAACGTCTATTTCTGTTTCATTGACTACGCTAAAGCCTTTGATTTTGTGGATCAAAACAAACTGTGGCAAGGGGAGTACCAGACCACCTCACATGTCTCCTGAGAAACCTGTATAAGGGTCAAGAAGCAACTGTCAGAATGGGATATGGAACAACTGATTGGTTTAGAATAGGAAAAGGAGTTTGGCAAGGATTTATACTGTCACCCTACATTTAATTTATATGCAGAATACATAATGCGGAATGCTGGCCTGGATGAAGCAGAAGCCAGAATTGAGATTGCCGGGAAAAACATCAACAACCTCAGATATGCAGATGATACCGCTTTAATGGCAGAAAGTGAGGAGGACCTAAAGAACCTCTTGTTGAGGGTGAAAGAGGAGTGCACAAAAGTAGGCTTGAAAATCAACATAAAAAAACTAAGATAATGGCATCCGGCCCCATCACTCCTTGGCAAATAGAAGGAGAAGACATGGAAGTAGTGACAGACTTCACATTTCTGGGATCCAAGATCACTGCGGATGGTGACTGTAATGAAATTAAAGGATGTTTGCTACTTGGGAGGACAGCTATGGCAAACCTGGGCAGTATAATAAAAAGTAGAGACATCACCCTGCCAACAAAAGTCCATATAGTCAAAGCGATGGTTTTCCCAGTAGTAATGTATGGCTGTGAGAGCTGGACCATAAGGAAGGCCGAGCACAGAAGAATAGATGCTTTTGAGATATGGTGCTGGAGAAGAATCTTGAGAGTCCTTTGGACTGCAAGATCAAATTAGTCAGTCCTAAGGGAAATCAACCCAGACTGTTCCCTGGAAGGTCAGATGCTGAAGCTGAAGCTCAAATACTTTTGCCACCAAATGAGAAGGGAGCACTACCTGGTGAAGATCCTGATGCCGGGAAAGACAAAAGGCAAAAGAAGAAGGGGAGGGCAAAAGATGAGATGGCTGGACAGCGTTATTGATGTAACAAACACGAATTTGAGTAGGCTTTGGAGGATGGTGGAAGACAGGAGGGCCTGGCGTGACTTTGTCCATGGGGTCACAAGAACATAAGAACATAAGAGAAGCCATGTTGGATCAGGCCAACGGCCCATCAAGTCCAACACTCTGTGTCACACAGTGGCAAAAAATTTTATATACACACATACACTGTGGCTAATAGCCACTGATGGACCTGTGCTCCATATATTTATCTAAACCCTTCTTGAAGGTGGCTATACTTGTGGCCGCCACCACCTCCTGTGGCAGTGAATTCCACATGTTAATCACTCTTTGGGTGAAGAAGTACTTCCTTTTATCCGTTTTAACCTTTCTGCTCAGCAATTTCATCGAATGCCCACGAGTTCTTGTATTGTGAGAAAGGGAGAAAAGTACTTCTTTCTCTACTTTCTCCATCCCATGCATTATCTTGTAAACCTCTATCATGTCACCCCGCAGTCGACGTTTCTCCAAGCTAAAGAGTCCCAAGCGTTTCAACCTTTCTTCATAGGGAAAGTGCTCCAGCCCTTTAATAATTCTAGTTGCCCTTCTCTGGACTTTCTCCAATGCTATAATATCCTTTTTGAGGTGCGGCGACCAGAACTGCACACAGTACTCCAAATGAGACCGCACCATCGATTTATACAGGGGCATTATGATACTGGCTGATTTGTTTTCAATTCCCTTCCTAATAATTCCCAGCATGGAGTTGGCCTTTTTTATTGCAGACGCACACTGTCTTGACATTTTCAGTGAGTTATCTACCACGACCCCAAGATCTCTCTCTTGGTCAGTCTCTGCCAGTTCACACCCCATCAACTTGTATTTGTAGCTGGGATTCTTGGCCCCAATGTGCATTACTTCGCACTTGGCCACATTGAACCGCATCTGCCACGTTGACGCCCACTCACCCAGCCTCAACAGATCTCTTTGGAGTTCCTCACAATCCTCTCTGGTTCTCACCACCCTGAACAATTTAGTGTCATCCGCAAACGTGGCCACTTCACTGCTCACTCCCAACTCTAAATCATTTATGAACAAGTTAAAGAGCATGGGACCCAGTACCGAGCCCTGCGGCACCCCACTGCTTACCGTCCTCCACTGCGAAGACTGCCCATTTATACTGACTCTCTGCTTCCTATTACTAAGCCAGTTTTTGATCCACAAGAGGACCTGTCCTTTTACTCCAAAGAGTCGCAAAGAGTCGGACTCAACTGTGCGACTGAATAACAACAAAGCTCTTGGTTAGGATTGGCTGCATCAGGGGTGCGTGGGCTAATAAGCAAAGGAGTTCCTGCTACACAAAAAAGCCCTGTTTGTGCTTTGGCTTAGGTTCCTACTGGCCTGGAGAGAGAAAAATGTCCTGTCTCTTTAATAGAGACCTGCAGGCCAGGAAAAGCTTCCACTGCCCATTTCTGCACAATAAACCTCTGTTAAAAGGTCAGGCTTTTTTTTTTCTCCAGGCCAGTTGGAAGGTGATGTCCAACTATGTATGGCTTCCTATCCATCCTTCTGGCTAGTTCTTGTTATTAGCGACAAGCGTCTACTCTGCTGATTATCTCAGGGCAAGGATTTCTGCTGAGGTCCCAACAGATTTAGTGCTGCTGCAATCCTACTGTCCATTCCCACTATGGCTCAGTGGGGCAACAGGAGAGAAATGGGGTAGACTATTGTAGCAATCCGTGTCATCCAGGGCACAACATCAGTTGTGGGGCAACCAGAAGTGATGTCATCATGTTGCCTGGAACTCTCTAGCACTCATCCAAAACACTATGGTAGATTTGGGCTTCTTGGGTACTTTGTAATGTCTAAGGAAGCTTAATATTAATGACCTCCAAGGCTTTTTTTTTTTTTTTTGAGCAGGAATGCACAGGAATGCAGTTCTGGCTGGCTTGGTGTCACGGGTGTGGCCTAATATGCATATGAGTTCCTGCTGGTATTTTCTACAAAAAAGCCCTGGTTATTTGCGCTCCATGACTGCTTGCTCCTTGGTGCACAGCACTTGGCTGCCCTTCCTGCAAAAGTAAAGGTCTATATCCCCCCCCCCCAAAAAATGGAATGGAATATCACGCTGCGCTTCTGATTTCTCAGACCTCACAGGCTCCCTGATAGGCTACTAGGATATTACAGGGGTGACCAAACTGTGGCTCTTTCACACATATTGCGTGACTCTCAAAGCCATCACTGCTCCATTGGTCAGCTTGGAGAAGGCATTTGTCTCTTTAAATCACTTATCCAAGCCATGCCAGCCAGCGGTCTGGAGAATGCATTTAAAGGTAAGGTTGCTTTCTTTCCACTTCTCCCCCCCCCTCCTCTCTCATCTCCCATCTATTTTCCTTCCTTCCTTCCTTCCTTCCTTCCTTCCTTCCTTCCTTCCTTCCTTCCTTCCTTCCTTCCTTCCTCCAACATCTGACATTCATGTCTTGTGGCTCTCAAACATCTGACATTTATCGTGTGTGGCTCTTACATTAAGCAATTTTGGCCACACCTGCCTTAGCCCATTGAGGTCTCTCCTCCCCCTCCTTTTACAGGCTATGAAAACCTTGAAATAGACTGCACCCATCTGGTGCATACTAGCATTCCTTGGAAATTAGTTGTTGATCGAATTGCCCAAGATCCTTTTTGTCCCTATTGAGTTCCCTATCATCTCTCCACCTCTTCCCCTTTTAAAAATAAGGAATAAATTCTTGAATTCATATAAGCTGACTTTAAGGCCAATGAAAAGCTATTAAAATCACCAAAGGGACATCTGTCTGCCTTTTTCGACACTATTTTTAACTGCAGTGCCACGGAAGAGAGAAGAACATAATGTACAAGTTTTTTAAAAAAATTACACCCAAAACAAGAGGAATATTATGATCTCAAATATGCTTATAATCTAACAGGTGATAAATACATGGAAGTATTTGTTTAAACTTTCCTTGATGCTTGAAAACAGGCAATGAAACACTACAATTTAAAAGTGAATTTTTCTCATTCATTAGACAGGGCATTTACATTGTTCATTAAACACTAGAGGAGACATTGGAGATTTTGATGATACATTATTACAGCTGTTTAGTTCCCTCTTCCCTTTTTGGAGTACAAGAAATTAAAAGGATTCAAATTCTACAATTAACCAAGAGACATTACGATTCTCTGATTTTGCTCAACATCATGCTAAGATCAATGTAAAAAATCAGAAGGCAGTTCCACTGATGATCACCACTGGAACTAAGTAACTTTTTTTTTTTTGTCCAAATACAATTTTATTAAGTTCAAAGGAACTTGGGAAAGGGAAGTGGGAAGGGTATGGAGAAGTAATACCATACGTACATACATACTTCAGTATTCCATCTTATCTTATTTCTGCAAGCTACATTAACCTTCTGGAAAAGGCCTCATGGCACAGAGTGGTAAAGCTGCAGTACTGCAGTCCAAGCCCTCTGCTCACGACCTGAGTTCGATCCCAGCAGAAGCTGGGTTCAGGTAGCTGGCTCGAGGTTGACTCAGCCTTTCATTCTTCCGAGGTCGGTAAAATGAGTACCCAGCTTGCTGGGGGGAAAGTGTAGAAAGTGTAAATGTCAAGACAGTGTGTGTTTGCAATAAAAAAGGCCAACGCCATGCTGGGAATTATTAGGAAGGGAATTGAAAACAAATCAGCCGGTATCATAATGCCCCTGTATAAATCGATGGTGCGGTCTCATTTGGAGTACTGTGTGCAATTCTGGTCACCGCACCTCAAAAAGGATATTATAGCATTGGAGAAAGTCCAGAAAAGGGCAACTAGAATGATTAAAGGGCTGGAGCACTTTCCCTATGAAGAAAGGTTGAAACGCTTGGGACTCTTTAGCTTGGAGAAACGTCGACTGCGGGATGACATGATAGAGGTTTACAAGATAATGCATGGGATGGAGAAAGTAGAGAAAGAGGTACTTTTCTCCCTTTCTCACAATACAAGAACTCGTGGGCATTCGATGAAATTGCTGAGCAGACAGGTTAAAATGGATAAAAGGAAGTACTTCTTCACCCAAAGGGTGATTAACATGTGGAATTCACTGCCACAGGAGGTGGTGGCGGCCACAAGCATGGCAACCTTCAAGAGGGGTTTAGATAAAAATATGGAGCAGAGGTCCATCAGTGGCTATTAGCCATCACCCCAGAATCAGAAACGATTGGTGCTTGCACCGGGGATTACCTTTAGCTTTTTTACATTAACCTTCTATGTCCTTCTGCGTAGGTTTGCTTAACTCGATTTCACAGTTCTAAAGTAAGAGTCTTCTATGGTAAGAGTGTTCAGTTCATAACCAATCTAATATTGAATTAATCATTTAGTCTCATCAAGTTGTAGAATGGTTGCCGAAGTTCTTTTAAGTCCTGCTTGCCATTTCCCTCATTAAGTCTGTTAAAATGTCCATTTCCACTGTTTCAAAAATTGTCTCCATAATCTCTTCTTTTGATGGTATTTCTGCTTTCTTCCAACTAGGTAACTTGATGATTCCCTCTCACTTCCAGACCAGTAAAGCTGATATCTTACATCGTACCGAACCTGAGGCATTCATCAGTTACCATCGCTGCTGGGAAGAACCAGGAACTGCTGACTTTCCAGCTGCCTCGGTAAGAAGAAACCTGCCCTCTAGGGATGAAAACATCTGGTGCAATCTATCTGTGGTTGCTAGGGAGCTACTCCCCCGTAGCCATTGAATAACTGTTTTTTTTTAGGGTTTAAATTTTATTTTAATAAAATAAATACATTCTCCAAACAAATAATGAGTAATAATACCAAATACATAATTGTCTAAGATAATAATTAGATTACAATTGCAGCGGATCTATGGGATATACATGACTCGGAACTTAAGAACATAAGAGAAGCCATGTTGGATCAGGCCAATGGCCCATCCAGTCCAACTCTCTGCGTCACATAAGAACATAAGAGAAGCCCTGTTGGATCAGGCCAGTGGCCCATCCAGTCCAACACTCTGCGTCACATAAGAACATAAGAGAAGCCATGTTGGATCAGGCCAATGGCCCATCCAGTCCAACACTCTGCGTCACATAAGAACATAAGAGAAGCCATGTTGGATCAGGCCAATGGCCCATCCAGTCCAACACTCTGCGTCACATAAGAACATAAGAGAAGCCCTGTTGGATCAGGCCAATGGCCCATCCAGTCCAACACTCTGCGTCACATAAGAACATAAGAGAAGCCATGTTGGATCAGGCCAATGGCCCATCCAGTCCAACACTCTGTGTCACATAAGAACATAAGAGAAGCCCTGTTGGATCAGGCCAGTGGCCCATCCAGTCCAACACTCTGCGTCACATAAGAACATAAGAGAAGCCATGTTGGATCAGGCCAATGGCCCATCCAGTCCAACACTCTGTGTCACATAAGAACATAAGAGAAGCCATGTTGGATCAGGCCAATGGCCCATCCAGTCCAACACTCTGTCACACAGTGGCCAAAAAAACCAGGCGCCATCAGGAGGTCCATCAGTGGGGCCAGGACACCAGAAGCCCTCACCCTGTTGCCCCTCCCAAGCACCAAGAATACAGAGCATCACTGCTCCAGACAGAGAGTTCCAACAATAGGCTGTGGCTACTCATCCATTAAGACTATATGCTTTAACAAGGAAACCCAAGATTTAAGTGATCAACGGTGTTCCGAATCCTGGTTGTAGTTAAAACAAACCATCTTTTGTGTATTATTAAGTCACTACTGACTTATAGAGTCCAGGCAGGATTTTCAAGGCAAGAAATGTTCAGAGGTAGTTTGCCATTGCCTGCCTCTGTGTAGCAACCCTGAACTTTTTTGGGTTGCCTCCCATTCAAATACAGACCAGAACTCACCCCACTTAGCTTCCAAGATCTGATGAGATCAGGGTAGCCTGAGTTATCCAGTACAGTAATCCACTCAGACCAAGTTACAGCCCATTTCCCTTCCCTGTTGTGCATTGATTTTGTTCACACAGGTCCCATGATCCTCAGCACAGTCTTTTTTAAGGTCAAAGGGGACCTTTTTTAAGGTCAAGGGAAACGTTCCCTCTAAGCTGCAAAGTCTTGTGAGCCAAAATTCTACTTTGTGAGCTACTGACATTAAATTTGTGAGCTACTGGCATTAAAGTTGTGAGCTACTGCATAAATTAGTGTGTTCTGGGATCATCCTTCCTGAGCTAAGACAAAAATGTGTGAGCTGGAAGCTAAAAATCTGTGAGCTAGCTCATGCTAACTCAGCTTAGAGGGAACACAATTCATAGCTTTATTTTTTTTAAGGAAAAGTAAGTCTCTAGCCCAGAGGTGTCGAACTCATTTGTAATGAGGGATGGAGGATCTGACATAAGCTAGCTCACACTAACTCAGCTTAGAGGGAACACTAGTCAAGGGGACCTTTTTAAAGGTCAAAGTAGCAAAGTGGGTTGAATGTAATTCCACATCCGTGGTTCTTTTGGAGCAGGAACGCAGTTCCGGCTGGCTTGGCATCAGGGGTGTGTGGTCTAATATGCAAATGAGTTCATGCTGGGCCTTTTCTACCAAAAAAGTCCTGTGTGGAACAATGGTGACATCAGGGAGTGCGGTCTAATATTCAAATGAGTTCCTGCTGGGCTTTCTCTACCAAAAAAGTCCTGTGTGAAACAATGGTGATGTTAGGGGTGTATCCTAATATGCAAATATGTTCCTGCTGGGCTTTTTCTACAAAAAAAGCCCTGCATATATCCCTACTTTTATATGCCATTTATGCTTTATAAGAAGCATGTTATACCTATGTACAAATGTGATGTGAGAATTAATACCAAGCAGAGAGTTAAACCTCAGCAAAATACGGACTGTATCACTTCCAGGATGCATGCAACTAGATTCCTAACTCTTCCCCAACCTTAATACCTCCCTGCATGTGAAAAAGTAGAGTAGGGAGATGTTCTAAGCCAACCTGTTAACATTTTAAGAGAAGTACTGGCTGTTAAACAGGAAGAAGGCTTAAGTTTTAAATTGTACCTGTTACAAAAACTTCACAAAGACTGTACTTTTATCAATGCTACCAGTTTCTTTCCCATACTAATCTCACTACCTTCCCCCACTTCCACCCCAATCTTACAATTTTGATTCTATATCATTTCATCCCCTGCCCAACATCCAAGACATTTTGGATCTCCCGTTTACATCCCCTGGTATTAATATTAGGTGTTTGTAAAAGAGGAGGATATTACCTTCTCCCTTATATCTGTCAAAATTAATAACTTCTCTATTACAGATAACTCCAGGTCAATATTAGATTCACAGATGTGGGTGGCAATAAAATGTATGGAAATATAATCTCTGATTTGTCAGTATCCCCAAAGTGTTTATGTTATTGAATTTGGGGCTGTAACTATTAAAAAGGTCAAAAGATGCATAGAGTGGAGGGGGGAGGGATAATTTAACGTAGGAACTTATTTTTTTCCCCCTTATGCCTTATAGGAATTGGATGCCAAATGGAGTAGAGAAGTCCAGGGCAGGTTTGAGGTCTGGTAGACTGAATGTCAGAAGCAGATGACCCATCTGGAGGTTCTGATCGAAGGAAAGTTGGGTGAAGCTGGAAGATATGATCCACAAAAAGCAATTTGAGGTTAAGCAGAAGTATTGTTAAGATCAAACAAGGAATCAGAATTAATAAAGCAGTCCAAGAATACAGCATAGCACAAGGTCAAACTCAAGCAGAAAGCAGATTCCAGGATCCATTCTTTACACCAAAGAAGAAATGGCTAACATGCCCAGCCTAGGCATGGCAGCTTTATACTTCCAGGACAGAACTGGCCCTTTTAGTCAGCTGATATCAGAAACTTCCAACAGACCCTTCTAGGCAGGATGTAGTTCCTCTGCCAGCCATTTTGAGGAAGGTGTCTGATGCACAACAGTCTGAGCTAACAGCACTCTCTGCAGGATAGCTGATAGAAGAAGGCACTGGAAGGGCTCACACCAAGCCATGGGTTCAAGCCCCTACAGCACCTCATGGAAGGTCATTAAAAGTGCCTTTGTAAGCCAAGTTACACCATTTTGTGTCCTTTGAATTCAGTAGGCTTAAAAGCATGTAACTCTGCTTAGGGCTGCACTGTAAACTAGGGCAAAACGCACTGAGGCAGTTCTTTAAATTTCTATTGGCGTCTACAGCAGTTGATAACTTTTTCGAGACAAGAGCACTTGCATAGAACTAGTTGCAAATTATCAGGTGATGATCAATATAACATATTGATCAATTACTGGACAATACAATCGACCGCAATGGAGGCTTCATAATTTTCCAGGTTTGTTAGGATTTTCAGTCAATTACAGCAAGCCAGAATTGCAATAATACTCAAGCTGTTGAACAGACTGAATAAAATAACCTGTACTGAGGAACCTTGGTGTTTTTTTCTCACATAAAATCACACTCCCATGCCAAATGGACATGCATTTACTCCCCATACCTGGTTTCATTTTCATGGAGTATGGATATAAGTGGGGCTGTTCCCTAGGATTAAAGTGCTAAGGTAACTAAATCTTCTGATATATGTCTCCAAGGCATTTAAACTGGTTCATAGACCAAAGAGTTATTTCTATTCCCCAATGACAGTAGAATCTGGGTAATACCTCTCTACCCCAAGTTTCACAAGCCTCTCTGACCAAAGGTACATCAAAGGTATCCAGTTTTTTTTTACATTGACCTGGTATTTAAACAGGTAAAGCATGCTGTCCTATCACAACCAACTCAAGGTTATGGGCTTTCCAAAGCAAAAGATGAGCAGAAGTGGTTTTTTCTACAAAAAATGCCCTGGATGACATCATGTTGCCAGGAACGCTCTAGCATTCAACCAAAACACTATGGTTAAACCATAGATTTGGGATTCTTGTACTTTGTAATATCTAAGGAAGCTTAATATTATTAACCTGCAGGGCTTGTTTTTGAGCAGGAGCGCACAGGAACACAGTTCTGGCTGGCTTGGCATCAGAGGGTGTGGTCTAATATGCAAATGAGTTCTGGCTGGGCTTTTTCTGCAAAAAAGCCCAGCGTGAAACAATGGTGATGTTGGGGGTGTGACCTAATATACAAATGAGTTCCTGCTGGTCTTTTTCTGTGAAAAAAGCCCTGCGGGCAGGAACTCCTTTGCATATTAGGCTACACCCCCCCAGATCTAGCCAAGAGATTACAGGCCTCTTAGTACAGGGTGTCCTATAAACTCCTGGAGGATTGGCTACATTAGGGGTGTGTGGTCTAATATGCAAAGGAGTTCCTGCTACAAAAAAAGCCCTGCCTGAGAAGAGCTGTAATTCCAGAGGATTCCCCAGGCCCCACCTGAAGGTTGGCATCAACTTTTTCCCTGTTTTTTATCATTCCATTTTTCTAATCGTCTCCAGTAAAGACCAAGCTTTTGAAATGAACACTCTTAAATGCTGCCCAGAAAGCTTTTGTAAGGAAGAGAAGACAGGAGCTGTGACAACCAGCTTCTTTTTCTTTTCTTGTTGAACTCCTCAAACTCTCGATGACCTAGAGTAAAATCCTTTTTTAACAAGGCTTAGTTCCTCAGTGAACCAGTTAAAAATGTTGCAAAAACAAATAAGGCCTATTGTTTGCCTTTTCTAAGACTTTTGGAATTCTTTTCCAGTTGGAAAGATGTAAGCCCTTTGGCCTACCTGAGCAGAGAAAGGCCACGTAAAAGAAATGAAAAGAAACCTTGTTGTTTGAACGGAAAGTAGAAAACTGAATTCTCTGGAGGGCTGTATTTGCAGATCCAGCCTGGTCAGATCCTGAAGAAAAAGAAAACCAGCCTGTTCCCCAAAGGAACCATGCTTTAAAAAATTTGCTCTAACTTGGTCCTAAAATCATAAGAACATAAGAGAACATAATCATCTGTCTTGAACAAAACTGAAGTATATTAAAGTAGAAAACTAAATAAATTGTATACTCAGTGAAGAAGTGAGGTTAAGGTTGCCAATCCCCAGTTGGGGCCAGGGGATCCCCCAGTTTGGAGACCTTCCCCCACTTAAGGTTATCAGAAAGCGGGGATGGGTAATGTCTGTTGGGCACTCTGTTCTCCTCTATGGAGACTGATTCCTATAATGGAGAATTGATTCATGGATATCTGGGGCTGTGGGGGAGCTGTTTTTTGAGGTAGAGGCACCAAATTTTCAGGATAGCATCTGGAGTCTCTCCTCAAAACAATTTCCAAGTTTCAAAAGCATTGGCCCAGGGGGCTCAATTCTATGAGCCCCAAAAGAAGGTGCCCCTATTGTTCATTATTTACAAATGGAGGGAAGGCATTTAAAAGGTGTGCGGTCCCTTTTGTCTTAACTCAGGAAAAATGGCCCCAGAGCAAACTAATTTATGCAGTAGCTCACAACTTTAATGCCAGTAGCACACAAAGTATAATTTTTGTTCACAAGACTCCACAGCTTATCGGGAGTATTCACCTGAATCAGGGATCCCAGGGAGCTGAATCCTGTGACATCTGAACAGAACCACCGTGTCACGTTTTACATTATTAACGCTTAGTGGTTCATAGTCATCCAATCAGCTTCAAAGATGAAAAATACCTGAACAAGTTGGGAAATTCCAGGCAATTTGGGAGCAGTCTGGAAAGGATAGGGTAGGAACCAGTGTTCCCTCTAAGCTAAGTTAGGGTGAGCTAGCTCACAGATTTTATAGCCTCCAGCTCACACATTTTTGTCTTAGCTCAGGAAGTATGACCCTAGAGCACACTAATGTATGCAGTAGCTCACAATTTTAATGCCAGTAGTTCACAACTTTAATACCAGTAGCTCACAAAGTAGCATTTTTGCTCACAAGACTCTGCAGCTTAGAGGGAACATTTGTAGGGACGTAATACCATGAGTAGGCACATATTACTGATTCATGGTATTTCTGCCAGCTGTAGAAGCAGGAAGAAAACGCAACAAGCCCACACCTCTCAGACAGTGTTTCCTCTAAGCTGAGTTAGCATGAGCTAGTTCACAGATGTTTAGCCTCCAGCACATACATTTTTGTCTTAGCTCAGGAAGGATGGCCCCAGAGCACACTAATTTATACAGTACATATGAACATATGAAGCTGCCTTATACTGAATCAGACCTTTGGTCCATCAAAGTCAGTATTGTCTTCTCAGACTGGCAGCGGCTCTCCAGGGTCTCAAGCTGAAGTTTTCACACCTATTTGCCTGGACCCTTATTTGGAGATGCCAGGGATTGAACCTGGGACCTTCTGCTTCCCAAGCAGATGCTCTACCACTGAGCCACCGTCCCTCCCCGAGAAGAAGATATTGGATTTATATCCCGCCCTCCACTCCGAAGAGTCTCAGAGCAGCTCACAATCTCCTTTACCTTCCGCCCTCACAACAGACACCCCGTGAGGTGGGTGGGGCTGAGAGGGCTCTCACAGCAGCTGTCCTTTCAAGGACAACCTCTGCCAGAGCTATGGCTGACCAAGGCCATTCCAGAAGGTGCAAGTGGAGGAGTGGGGAATCGAACCCGGTTCTCCCAGATAAGAGTCCGCACACTTAACCACTACACCAAACTGGCTCTCCTAGCTCACATCTTTAAGGCCAGTAGCTCACAACTTTAATACCAGTAGCTCAAAGTAGAATTTTTGCTCATAAAACTCTGCAGCTTAGAGGGAACATTGCTCTCAGTCTGCCGGAAAGGTGGAGGGAAGGTCTTCTTCTCTCTCTCCACCCCTCTCTTTCTCTCCCACTCCCCCACCCCCCATCTTTCCCAGCTGCCCCACCATCCAAAATTTCCTGGCTAGGAAGGTATCCTCCAAAACTATTTTCTCCAATGGAATCAATCTCTGTAGTCTGCAGACTGTAAACTCTGATTTGAACCAAAGCCTCTATAATCCAAGTCTCACTCTCTAACCACTATACCATGCTGCTATACACAGCCCAATCATGTGACTGCTGCCTATCCTAGGAAGTCATCAGTGATGGTCCCTACTATGCTACCCAACACCCGCATTCTTTCCAAAAGATGTCAGGTGGAAACAAGTACAATACTTTAAATTAGACGCCAGCTCTTAACAGTGGGGCAGAGACTGAATATTTCATCTGAATGTCCCCTTTTACATTATACTGCTATAATTTGTTTGTTTTTCAATTGTCCAGGGTCAGCACACCGCCTTTGAGAGAAGGGGTTGCTGAAGAAACAAAACCAGTATTTATACAACAAGAAAAGAATAGAAAGCAAGTAAAGTGATGAATATTGTTGTACAATAAATGGAAATCTGCCTTCTGCTGCTTGTACATAGATGTAGGGTTGCCAAGTCCAATTCAAGAAATATCTGGGGACTTTAGGGGTGGAGCCAGGAGACATTGTGGGTGGAGCCAGGAGCAAGGTTGTGACAAGCATAATTGAACTCCAAAGGGAGTTCTGGCCATCACATTTAAAGGGACCACACACCTTTTAAACCCTCCATTGGAAATAATGGATGGGGTACCTTCTTTTAGGGCACATAAAATTGGACCCCCTGGTCCAATCCTTTTTAAACGTGGAGGGTGTTTTGAGGAGAGGCACCAGATGCTATGCTGAAAATTTGGTGCCTCTGCCTCAAACAAAATAGCCGCCCCAAAGCCCCAGATACCCATGGATCAATTCTCCATTATACCCTATGAGAATCGGTCTCCAAAGGGAACAATGGAGTGCCCAGCATACATTTCCCTTCCCCCTCCCCCCCCCACTTTTTGATGACCCTGAAGCGGGGGGAGGACCTCCAACCAGAGGATCCCCTATCCCCACTGGGGAATGGCAACCCTACATAGATGCCTAAACTGGTTGTTATGCTTGCCAACTTCTGCTTGGGAAATTCCTGGAGTTCTGGGAGTGGAGCCTGGGAAAGGCAGGGCTTGGAGAGGGGAAGGACCTTAGCAGTGTATAATGCCATAGACCCCACCCTCCATAGTAGCCATTTTCTCCAGGGGAACTGAAATCAGTTTTAATCCCAGGATATCAACTGGGGTTTGGCAACTCTACCATGGGACTATTTGTAGAGCCAGGCCTCCCTGGCATTTCTCCCCCTGTCCAACATGGAGGGAACGGTTATTTCTTTAACTCCTTTTAAATTCCGCTGTGTTATTTTTAGGTTCTGGCTCACTTATTTTTGAAAATGCGAATTTGGCTGCCAGAGAAATATCATCTCTGCGTCTTGGATATTTTAACATATGTATCTTGGACCATTTTGGAATGTTCAGCTCCAACAAGTGCTAAACCCTTGGTGTTCTGTTTGCTTGTGTTTTTATTTTGCACATAAATATGTATCCACATATGATTACTTGGCGAAGCACAGCCTTTATTTTTTTCCTTTTTAAAGTGGTAGACAAAAGGCAATTCTCCCCGTCCTTCGTCCCAGAAAGGTTTGAAAAGTAGAGCTTCATCCATTAACATCTCAGAGGGTAACCTTTGTTTCTTTTTTTTTTTCTTCTTCTTTTTTTTGCGCTAGAAATTCCCTCAGAATGAGCCCATTTTTCTATCAAGGCGTAACATATAGTGAAATATAGAAATGCCTCTATACAGAGGAAAGCGGCAGCTGACCCGCCTCATCATGATTCAATCTCAAGTGCTGTTTGTCATCCCTTAAGTATTTCTTTCATGAAAGAGAACTGATGTTTCCTCCTTTTGAGCTGCTTCTTGCTTTAATAAAGGATGAATCTCTCCAAAACCCATGATATAATTTTAATGGTTAGACATACCTTGCTCTTAAAAGGGAAACACAAAAGGACGCTGTGTGACCCTCCCCACTTGAAGGTGATACCACACGCGTGTTTTTCAAAAGCGGAGGGGAAGAAACTGAGCTTTATACAAAAACACACGCAGAAGGGACCTTTGCTCCATTCACAGAAACAGATTGTATGGTACAACAAACAGGGATATGATTCTCTCCCCCCACAATCTTTCCCCACCCAAGGTTTAAGAATAATCAGACATATTACTTCATCTTAACCTTAGACATCAAAGGAAGCCTTTTCCCACTGGATTTTCTGATTCCTCTCACCACCTCAGCTGATATTAAAGGGAGATAGGGAAGACAATGGGTTCCCAACCTCCAGCTGGGACATGGAAATTTCCCAGAATTACAACTGATCTTCAGGCTACAGAGATCAGTTTCCCTGGAGAAAATGGCTGCTTTGAAGGGCAGACTCTATGGCATTTCAACCTACTATAAGGTTTCTCCCTTCCCCAAACCCTGCCCTCATCAGGTTCCACCCGCTAGAGCCAGTTTGGTGTAGTGGTTAAGAGCATGGACTCTAATCTGAGAGAACTCAGTTTGATTCCCCACTCCTCTACATGCAGCTGCCGGTGTGAGTCTGGATTAGTCACAAATTCTCTCAGAGCTGTCCTCTCAAAAGCAGTTCTCAAAAGAGCTCTCTCAGCCCCACCTACCTCCTAGGGTGTCTGTTTTGAGGAGAGGAAGGGAAAGAAGATTGCAAGCCTCTCTGAGACTCCGAGAGAAGGGTGGGGTATAAATCCAATCTCCTTGTCGTCATCGTCCTCCTCCTTGTCCTCCTCTTCCTCATCTCCAAGAGTTCACCAATCTAGCATCCACAACCCTAGAAGAAGAAAAAGCTAGGAGTCACTCTGAACTTTTTTTAAAAATGGAGGCTGTAATCCTATGGACTAGGAATGGGCACAAACCAAGCAAATGGTGGTTCATGTTGGTTTGTGGTTCATTTCATTGAATGAAACATGAATTTACACAAACTTTTCCATTTCCCAAACTGATTCATGATTTGTTTGATTCATTTGGTTTGGGAGGTGGTAGAACAGCCCCCTCATGAGTTAGAGACTCCAAACTTATAGGGAGTCTTCAGCAGGCTCTTCTCTACCTGCCTTTCACATTTTGTGAATTTGGGAATTGGATTTGGGATGTCCGAGTTATAGCCTCCCAAAGTAGGTGCCCTCAGGAACACTCAGCTCTAGCTTCAAGTTTGGTCCCTGAAACCACAACAAGGAAAACCCTCCAAGCCAGAAGATGTGCTTAAAAAATCATCCCATTGTGTGTGGGGGAAAGGAGTCCCTCAAAGCCTCCCCTAAATCAGCCACACAGCAAATAGATTTTCTTCTGGTCTTACAACAACTAATTCTTCACTCTTTGTGCTGCAGAGTGAAAGCAGCTGAGTCAGGGTATGGTATTATAGTGGTATATAATCTGCTCCCATAAAGCAGAATGGTATATAATCTGCTCCCATAAAGCACCATGGTTGGTTTCCAGAGCTGCCAATCAAGCTATGGACAACTGCTTCAGGTGTCTCTAGGGTTCTCCCCAAGTCCACCCCAGTGTTGCCTAGGAACTTATTGAATTGGTGCCAAGCTGTCTGAAGGATGAACTGAAAAAACGAACCACCTGAACCTCCACAGAAAAAGGTGATTCATAAATATTTTAATAAACAAACAGCTTAATTATATTTATAGGTTGCCATGACCTGCGTAGCCCAGGCTAACTTGATCTTATTAGATCTCAGAAGCTAAGCAGGGTTAGCCCTGATCAGTGTTTGGAAGGGAGACCACCAAGGAATACCAGGGTCATGAAGCAGTGGCAGGTAATGCAAACCACCCCTGAACATCTCTTGCCTTAAAAATGGCATGGGGCCACCATAATTCAGCTGCAACCAGATGGCTAAAAAAGTAAAAATAAAAAGATTATTCTTTCCTGATCCAAAGAGGTAGAATTAAATATGCTTTTCTTCAGGCCTCATTTTGGGCAGGAGCTCACAGGACCGGAGCTCTGGAACCTCTACATTTTATTGTGCTCTTTCTTTCTTAAACCCCACCCCCTCCTGAAATACTTGCTTCCGGGCCCCATTGTTCAAACCCCCTGTGAGAATTCTGCTCAACTCTAAGATCCGACAAACTTTCTAATATTTTCCCCTCACAAAAAATGGGAAAATAACCAAAACATATAAAGCAGGCAGATGGAAATCTTCATCATGCCACTGTGGCCACAAGAGAAAGAAATTTTAAAAGTATGGTGGAAGTAAGGTTTTATTATGACAATTATAATTATTATGACAATTTATTAAGGTTTTATTATGACAAATATAATTCAATAAACATTTTAAGGTACATGCTGAGCTGATATAAATTAGTACACTTCCAAAGATGTTTGGGGTGTGTGGCATATGCAAATGAGTGATGCAAATTAGTTGTGGTAATGAGCTCCATTACCTCTTTTTCTATTAAAAGGCCCCTGAGTTTTAAGCATTTCAGTGAAATAACCATTTCCACTTTTATTTATTGTATTTTTAACAGAGAAAAATGGCAACAGGAAAAAGGGATCACATAGATTGAGGTGGCCTCAGGCTAGTGGAATATCAAGTAGCACTCCCAGTCTTGACAAAAAACTGGATTGTCAACTTTTGAAAATAGATCATGATGGTTTCAGTTTTACTCAGCGTATAACTGAGATTTGAAGCTAGGTGTTCTGAGCAGAAGTCCAACACTTAGACATCATTATGTAGTGATGGATAGACTCTTAATTTGGAGATCCAGGTTTTATTCCCCACCTCCACATGAAACCAGCTGGGTGACTATGGGCAGTCACAGTTCTTTTACAGCTCCCTCAGCCCCAACTACCTCACAGGGTGTCTGTTGTGACAGAAAGGAAGAGAAGGTGATTGTAAGCTGCTGTGAGACTCCCAAGTGAAGGGCAGGGTATAAATCCTCCTCCTCTTCCATTTCTACTTCTTCTTTTTCCCAGAGCTGTTGAGACTTGATAGAGCAAATTATCACCACAGACTAAAATTATATTCATTCACAAAAGACTGCCTTTGAACACAGGGGCTTCTTCCACACTATGACACGTTTGCTCTGTTCAGTCATTCCTTTTCCACAATCACCTCAAAGTGAAATTGCCAATGTGCTTGCAGCACTTCATATAATGCAATATTCTACATAAATATCCAGCAATGCCATTCTCCACAGAGAAGGTACTACAACATGGTAACTTGGAAGTAAGTCCTATTCAGCAAAGGTTCCATTTATCTCTTCAATTTTCCTTTCATTCCTTTGTCTGAAGTCTAATTAGTCATTTCCTGTAGCTGTGGCAATCTTAAATCAATGTTTAATTATCAGTTCTTGTTCCCTGGCCATGGGTGAGGGGGTGAGGAGCTTAAATTCTGCTTTTTACTTCACACGTTTATATTTGTGTGTGTGAATGCACGTAAACTTGTATCCTACCACTCCATTCAGCTAAGTGCAGAGCCTTTCTCTGTCAAAAGTAGGCTTTCCACCTTATCATCGGCAACTGTTGTGACATCACTTCCGGTTTGCATCTGGACGTGATATCATGATGTTTTAGGAATTCTCTCATATCTATGTTTTATGCCATTGTGATGTCACTTACCGCTCCTGCCCTTTACCCCCACTGCAGCAAAGAGGCCTAGTGGGGCCCACAGCCCAAGGGTGGTTTGCTCACCACCCTTGAGGGGAGGATGATAGCCCTCGATACAAGGAGCCTTACTCCCGTGGAACAGATTCTTTCTCCAGAGGAAGGCTCTGTGCTTGGCTGAGTAGAGTGGCAAAAAAGAACTCTCCATTGTAATTTCATGGAAGTCCTGTAATAGTCATTAAAACATACTCAATTAATAAGGAGAGTAGCTTTGGCTACAAAGCGCTTAACTCCTTCCCACCCCCACCCCAAGAACTAATGATTAACACTTGACTTTTAATATAGCCAGCTGAAGAGGATAGATAGTACTTAATTCCAGTGAAGAATGGAGGGAAATTCAAAGGAGCAAAAGCCCCTAGAAACCCCAATAAGTGCTTTGACACTCTACACTGGACATCCTGGAGTTACAATTGTTTATTATGATGGGTTTTTTTAATCACCACAAATCAGAGCTGAAAAAAAGATGGAAGGGCAACGAGGAGTACACTGGAATGCAATGAACTGCTGCTGTCTTCATGTGAATTCTCTACTAAAATTGAGTAAATGAATGATAGCCACTCCAAACGATAAATGGAAGCAATTTTTTATTTATTTATTTATTTATTTATTTATTTAATAGGCTTATATTCCGCCTTTTCCCGTTATGGGCTCAAGGCGGATCACAACATATAAAAACAGCAATAAAAACCTACATATCAAAGTTAAAACACCAGTTTAAAATTAACAGTAAAATCAATAAATAAAACACACCACCGGTGGACAGGCCACAGCATATCAATAACCAGCTGCACTGTAAGCATGATGTTACCACAACGGAGGCCAAATGATGGAATAATAGCACGCCTGCTGCCTCAGCCATAGGCCCGGCGGATCAGCTCCATCTTGCAGGTCCTACGAAATGGCAGTAATTCAGGTAGGGCCCAGATCTCCACAGGGAGCTGATTCCACCAGGCAGGGGCCAGGGCTGAAAAAGGCCCTGGCCCCGGTTGAGGCAAGTCGGACGTCCTTAGGCCCAGGGGAGGTCAGGAGTGTTGGTAGCCGATCGCAAGGACCTCTGGGCATATATGGGGAAAGGCAGTCCCTCAGGTATGTTGGTCCCCGACTGCGTAAGGCTTTAAATGTCAGTACCAGAACCTTGAAGCGGATCCAGTACTCAATAGGTAGCCAGTGCAGTTGTCCGATCACATCACATCTTTGAAGCTAAGCAACATTAGTATTTGGATGGGAGATCACCAAGGAAGTCCAGAGTTACAACGCAGAGGCAAGCAATGGCAAACCTCCTCTGAACATCTCTTGTCTTGAAAACCCTTCAGGGTCATCATAAGTCAATGATGACTTGACAGGACTTTCCACCACCACCATCAAGTGGCCTTGAGTTCCTCAAGGGAGAGAGGTGGCTAGCGAATGTTTTAAATAAATAAATAAATATGGCGAAATTGATTTGCAACTGACTTACCATGTGACTCAAGATGCCTAGAACTTAGCAGCTTTGTGGCTGCACAGAAGTGGTGGTGATGGAATTCCATTTCCTTTACCTTGTGTCGTAATAGGTGATTTTAACTACCTACAGATTGATTGGGCCAATATGTGTTCTGGTCGAGAGAAAGAGAATGAGTTTCTTGATGCTCTCAATGACTGTGCTATGGAGCAGATGGTCACAGAACCTACCAGGAGTGGGGTGATCCTGGATTTGGTCCTAAGTAATGCCCAAGACTTGGTGAGAGATGTAAAAGTGATCGCACCACTTGGGAGCAGTGACCATAACGTTATTGATTTCACCATTTGTATAAATAGAGACTTGCCCCAAAAGACCAGCACTATATAATGGTTTTAAATTAGTAATTGTAATATGCTTTTAAACTGGAAAATGTAAATTATGGTTTTATATATTTTATTGGTTTAATTGTGTAGATGATACTGTGAGCCGCCCTGAGTCCGCTTGCGGAGAGGGCAGGATATAAGTCAAATGTAATAAATAAATAAATAAATAAACCACGTTTAACTTTAAAAGGGGTAAATTCTCTGAGATGAGGAGGCATGTAAACATGTGGACAAAGGAGACCCGATAGATATTGTTTACCTTGACTTCCAGAAATCTTTTGATAAAGTTCCTCATCAAAGGCTCCTTAGTAAGCTCGAGAGTCATGGAGTAAAAGGACAGGTCCTCTTGTGGATCAAAAACTGGCTAATTAATAGGAAGAAGAGAGTGAGTATAAATGGGCATTCTTTGCAGTGGAGGATGGTAAGCAGTGGAGTGCCGCAGGGCTCAGTACTGGGTCCCATGCTCTTTAACTTGTTCATAAATGATTTGGAGTTAAGAGTAAGGAGTGAAGTGGCCAAGTTTGCGGATGGCACTAAATTGTTCAGGGTGGTGAGAACCTGAGAGGATTGTGAGGAACTCCAAAGGGATCTGTTGAGGCTGGGTGAGTGGGCGTTAATGTGGCAGATGCGGTTCAATGTGGTCAAGTGCAAAGTGATGCACATTGCGGCTAAGAATCCCAGCTACAAATACAAGTTGATGGGGTGTGAACTGGAAGAGACTGACCAAGAGAGAGATCTTGGGGTCGTGGTAGATAACTCACTGAAAATGTCAAGACAGTGTGCGATTGCAATAAAAAAGGCCAACACCATGCTGGGAATTATTAGGAAGGGAATTGAAAACAAATCGGCCAGTATCATAATGCCCCTGTATAAATCGATGGTGCGGTCTCATTTGGAATACTGTGTGCAATTCTGTGTGACACAGAGTGTTGGACTGGATGGGCCATTGGCCTGATCCAGCATGGCTTCTCTTATGTTATGGCAGTGGCAATGGGTAGGGTAGTTAATGGACATTGGATAGGTGTGGAAAGTAACTCAGCAAACTGGCACAAGCTGCTTATGAGAAACCTGAAGAGCTGGCAACTGGCAAGCAGGACACAAGCTGAACCAGTGGGCCTTTGAGCATCCCTACATGTGCCTGGAGCACAGTTTAACCAACTCTTCCCAAGCTCTGTCTAAATTTCCAGAATTGGCCCTGTGTCACGCCAGATGGCCTTAATGAAGACAGAAACAGAAGGGGGCAGGAGTAGGTATTAATGGTATTTTGATACTCATCAAAGGTATCGTTTGGTATTCTCCCCATTTGAAATTGAATAATGAAAAAGCTTTAGAAGAACATACAGATCACTGATCTGTCTTGATTTATGTCCAAGGGGCTTTTGACACCAAACTTTTCTTTAAAACACACTCACACATACAAATGTGGTTTTCCACTGAGTAATAAGCCTGTGAGTAGCAGGTAAAGCACTCTTTCTCTCTCTCTCCCAGCCAGTCTTTTCCAGCAGACAAGAAACAGATTTCTCAAAAAACAGATTCCAGCTGAACTGTAATATATTTTACACCGGCTATCTTCTTGAACATACATGGTGCATTTGAAGTTAGATCAGATACTCACTGGGTGTGAAATGCCCTGTGCTCTAAGGGGAGGGGAGAGCTGGTGGGAAGAAAAGGAACCAACTGGCAATGTCAAAATGAGATGAATAAGCAAACTGTCTCTTTCAAAAATATATATTGTTCAGAAGCAGCTGGGTAAACAACTTGCTTTCAAATATTCTTGATTCTGCCAGAGCAGAGATTTGGGGAGAGGGGGGGGATCGAATGTACCCCTCTAAACTCGAAAGATTTTCTCTGCCTTCTCCTCATGTGTGGGCATGCTGTAGACAGAACACAAGTGTGTTTCTGATTTTCACATAATCAAAGGAGATTCACTCTAGCTAATGACTTCTATACTAAATGCATTGCTGGACTCCTACCAAGCAGATCCCCCTTCACTTCCATCCTTTGCTAGGAAAATTTCAGCTAGGCCTGTTCTTACTGTATGTTTTACATTACTCGTTTGTTTTAATTTGCTTCATTTATAACCCACCTTGATCTCCAAGGTGGCTTATGCAATTCTCTTATCCTCCATTTTATCCTCACAACCAGGGCTTTTTTCTGAGTAGGGATGCACAGGGATGCAGTTCCAGCTGGTTTGGTGTCAGGGGGTGTGGCCTGATATGCAAATGAGTTCCTGTCAGGCTTTTCTACAAACATAGCCCTGTGTAAGACAATGGTAACATCAGGGGTGTGGCCTAATATGCAAATGAGTTCCTGCTGGACTTTTTCTACAAAAAAAGCCCTGCTCACAAAAAACCTGTGTGGCAGGTAAAGACTGAGGCTGTGATCACACACACTAAATAATGCACTTTCAAAGCATATTCCAACTGGATTTTACTATGTGA
The DNA here is from genome assembly GCF_032191835.1 of Heteronotia binoei. Lineage (NCBI taxonomy): Eukaryota > Metazoa > Chordata > Lepidosauria > Squamata > Gekkonidae > Heteronotia > Heteronotia binoei. The sequence continues at coordinate 50,172,344 of NC_083236.1, forward strand.
ACTGGCAAAATCCAGTTGGAAAATGCATTGGAAGTGGATTGAACATGCCTTATTGTGTGGGTGTGACTGCAGCCCAAGAGCCTTTTCTGCAGGCTGGAGTTATTCTTGATTCTCTTGGGAGTCGATCCACAGCCATTGGAATTGGTTTGGGCAGGGTTGTTCGAAATGTCTGCCTCCCCCAACGTGCATTTTTACAGTTGTGGAGTCTGTTTATTTTCTTCTGTACATGAGGATTTTCAAGGGAGAATGCTGTCGTCATTAGTGTTGCTATCACTGGTGTCACAGCGCCTCCTCTTTAAAAAAAAAAAAAACTGGCCATAAAGTAGTGATAGAATGCTGTAGTGTTGTAATGATTATTTAAGCAACTTCTCTGCAGTCATAGCCAATGTTCCCTCTAAGCTGCAGTCTTGTGAGCAAAAATTCTACTTTGTGAGCTACTGGCCTTAAAGTCGTGCGCTACTGCATCAGTTAGTGTGCTCTTCAGGGGTCTTCCTTCCTGAGCTAAGACAAAAATGTGTGAGCTGGAAGCTAAAAATCTGTGAGCTAGCTCACACTAGCTCAGCATAGAGGGAACACAATTCATAGCTTTATTTTTTAAAAAGTAAAAGTAAGTCTCTAGCCCAGAGATGTCGAACTCATTTGTAAGGAGGGATGGCGGATCTGACATAAATGAGACCTTGTTGGGCCAGGCCATGTGTGTCATAAAATGGAATGCCAGGTAGCAGAGATAGAAACTTTATAAAGGAAACAGACAACACAATTAAAAAATTAAATTACTGTCTTGTGGGGAAGAGAGGTGGTTTAATGATGGTAACAGTCCAGTTATTGACAAATGGGGTGGAAGTGGGTGGGACAAAGAAAACTGATAGAAACATTACATACTTGGAAAAGGCCTATTCAGATTTGGCTTCCATAAAAACATTAGGGTAAAAGCGATCACAAGAGAACTGGGAGGGGAAAGGTGGGGAGAAACAAAGTGAAAACTTAAGGCATAAAAATGTGTGTGGAAATCCGGGGATAAATTAATGCAGTATGGGACCAAACCCAATCAAGCAAAAAAAGAAGTGCAGAAAAGCAAAGCGGAAATTTGAACCAGGTTCTCTCAAATTGTAGTCCAAAACTTTAATCAATACATCACACAGGCTCTCTCTTCAGAAATGGTTAGGAGATCCAATGTCTAATTATTTATTTAAGACATTTCTAAGCCCCTTTTCCACCTAAAGAGTATCCCAAAGGCAGAAAAACTAAAAACAGTATAGCATTTCAACATTAAAACAACATTAAAGTAAGGTATATAGAAAACAATTGCATTAAAACACTTAAACAGTATAAACCAGGGGTGTTAAACATGTGGCCCGGGGGCCAAATCAGGCCCCTGGAAGGCTCCTATCAGGGCCCCAAGCAACTGGCTGTCATCTGCTTCCTTCTCCTTCTCTCTTGCTTCCTTCTGCATAACAGCTTGCTTTGCAAGGTTTGCTCAACCATACAGAAACTACAGAGCAAAAATTCTATTTTCTCAATTGGCTGAGGCTCCTCCCTTGGGAAGGAAGGGGGGGGGAGGCAGATCTTGTTTTTCCAGGCTCTCTCAATCGCACAGCAGAACTACTGAGCCAAGCCTCTCTTCCTTCTATTGGCTGAAGTCCCTCTCCTTCCTGGTCCCTTGGAGAAGGAAGGAAAGAGCCAGAGCTTCCTTCGCCCAGTTTCCTGAATCCCTTGGGAGAGATACAAAGAAAGCACCTTTAAGACAAATGAGTGTTAATGTTTTAAGCACATTTTAAGGGTTTTTTTTTAAAATATTTAATTGTGTTTCTCTGAGTCCTTTATAAAACTTATATCTCTGCTACCTTATCTTAAATAAGTATACACATGGCCTGGCCCAACAAGGCCCAGCCCAACCTGACATGGCCCAGCCCAACAAGATCTCCTTTAGGTCAGAGCTGGCCCTCATAACAAATGAGTTCAACATCCCTGGTATAAATAGTGCTTTTTTGTAGGAAGGAAGGAAGGAAGGAAGGAAGGAAGGAAGGAAGGAAGGAAGGCGGTAATTTATATATAAGATTGTGCCAATTTCTATCAAATTCCCGCCTTAGGTCTTGAGAAAGCTCGAAAAAGAAGTCCTGGCATAAGAACATAAGAGAAGCCATGTTGGATCAGGCCAATCGCCCATCCAGTCCAACAATCTATGTCACACAGTGCCCAAAAAATTATTTATATTTTTATATATATATATATATATATATATATATATATATATATATACACACACACACACACACACACTGTGGCACTCAGTATTATTGAGTACTATCATAAAAAACACACCTTCTAGACCAAACTAAAAGGGTTGCCAGCCTCCAGGTGGTACCTTGAGATCTCCCACTATTACAGCTGATCTTCAGATAATCATGATCAGTCCCCCTAGAAAAATGGCTGCTTTAGAAAAAGGATTCATTATACCCAGGAGATGTCCCTGCCTTCCCCAAACCCCATCCTCCCCAAGTTCCACCCTTCCATTTCCTGCAAATCTCCAGGTGCTTCATGATCCAGAGCTGGCAATCCTATAAACAAAGCACAATAATGAAGCAGAGATTTAACTAAAATTATGGAAATAGTCCCTGTGAGGTCACTGGGACTATCAAATTATATATCTAAAAGCATGGTGGAAATGAGGAGGTGGTCATGTGAAGAGGTGAGGGTCTGCAGCAAGCCAGTAACTAGGGCGGGGTGAGGGAATGAAATGGCCTGCCTAGAACACTGATTCGTTCTATTTCAGAATATTTTGGAAAATGGGCTTTCCAGCTTAAGAACATAAGAATAGCCCTGCTGGATCAAACCAGTGCTGCATCCTGCCTCACACCACAGCCAACCACTTGCGCCGGATGGCCAACAAACAGAGCACAGAGGCCGAGGCTTTCCCCTGATATTGCCTCCAAGTACAGATAATCAGAGGCTTTCTATCTTTGAAGAAGATGACTGCAGATTTATACCTCGCCCTTTTCTCTGAATCAGACACCTTGTGAGGTGAGTGGGGCTGAGAGAGCTCTCACAGCAGCTGCCCTTTCAAGGACAACTCCTGCAAGAGCTATGGCTAACCCAAGGCCATTCCAGCAGCTGTAAGTGAAGGAGTGGGGAATCAAACCCAGTTCTCCCAGATAAGAGTCTGCACACTTAACCACTACACCAAACTGGCTCTCTTTGAATATGAAGGTTCCCTTTATTCACCAAGGCTCATAGGCACCAATGGACCTGTTCCCCATAAATCTGTCTAATCCCCATTGTTTGGACAATATATCCGCAAGCACACCATCACTGCCACCACCGTTTCATATCAGAAACTTCTTTTGAAGCATCCTTTTCCTGAAAACGTTGTTCCATGTGGCAACCATGGATGGATTGCTAGTTGAGATGTCCAAAGCCCCCTGGGGTGCAGAAAACTGGTGCCTTAGTCTTCAAATGAGGGCCATTCTCAGGCCGTAACGAAAAAGGTATGAAGCAAATCCATCCTTGTTTCATGTTCTGTCAGCTATTTGCAAGGAGCTCTCCTCTCTTTCCATACGAACCCTCTAATAAGTCTTCTGTCCATTAAAAAAACCCTGTTGTCGTATTCACACCAATAAAATTCACATGCAAGGAGCACTGTTTTGTCTCTAAGCTTCTATACCATATCATCCCGCACATAACCTTAAAATTGAAATGCCATGTCATATTTTCTGCCTCCAGTAGCAAGTGTTATCTTACCTTACATTCTATTATATCATTGTATTTTCCCCATCCCGCTTGATAAGCTGTCAATATTGTTTTGGCAGAAGAAATTTCCATCTTCTGCATCAGATGATCTCCATGACCTTTAAGCAAGTTGCCGGTGAGATAATTTACTCACGTTATTGTGACAAAATAATATCTTTCCCTACTGGGTCACATGACTTGCGATCATTACACGATTCCTGAAGAACGATTAAAAATTTGCACTTTCCTTCTCTTCCCACCCTCCTTGTCTGGAAGGGGGGGATAAGAATTAACACATTCCTTATCATGCTTTTCCATTGTAAAGAAGGGGAATTAAAAGGTAGTTCTTTGTTTAGGAAACTCTTTAACTCAGTCAATCATCCCATGATCTAGCCTCCTTTATTTAAAAAGTAAAACAAAATTTATTTATTTGTATGTTCACTGCTCAGCCTTTCGCAGCTAATGTTTTAATACAATTTTTTTTAAGCGTCTTGTATTAGCAGAAGGAGGCAATCACAAATATCAAGCTTTCTGGCATCTTTTGGCTCTCTGTGCATAACAAAAATGTCAAACAGATTTTAATGAAAGGCTGCGTGCTTGTGGGCTATTCACAGTCTGACATGGAATTCTAATTTTCAGATGTCTCTTAGCCTTACTGTTTTTAACGCTCAAACGTTTGCAGTTTGGAATACTTTACGGAAGACGGAAGGGATTGGATCTACGGCCATACGGATATTTTAGTATTCCTGAATTACTCATACTAAGCTCTGTTCCAAAAACGCACACAAATTCTGAGAAGTTTGGCTTAAGAGCTAACAACTTACATCTAGCTCTAACTTACAAACTAAATTATCCATGTTATCCAAAGAGCTTGGACTCTCCCTCTGTTTTTCTATTCCTTTGTTTATAAAAAATGGTAAACCATAAACAAGCAAGATTCTCAAAGGCCTGTCGTCTTCAAAGAACTTTCACTTAGCAGAGATTTCTAAAGTCTATCTCAGGCTTCCTGGAGAACTATCAGTCCAAGATCACTTGATATACTGGCTGAAATCCAAAGCTGTACTTTAAGCATGACTAAAAGCTTTGGGTATATCTGTGGGATTTTACTCCTCCTCGAAATAATTGAGCCCTGTGTCATATCACAGCCTGCTTTCGACGTTCCCTGATGTTAAAATGCTATACCAAATTGGGTACCCCTAAACCCGTCGTTCAAGCATGAACCAGCCAGTTTGTGGTTCATTTTGAACCTGTTCAGTTGGTTGCATCATTCCTGAACCCCCCAAATAACCCTTTTTATTATATGTAGGTTCGGGTGGTTTGTTTTTGCAGTTCATTCTACAGACACCCTGGTGCCAATTCAATCAATTCCTAGGCAACGCTAGGGGTGGACTTGTGGAGAGCCCTAGAAATATCCAAAGCAGTTGTCCATAACTTGATTGGCAGCTCTGCAAGCCAACCACAGAGCTCCCATTCTGGTCTATGGGAGCAGATTATATACCTGTATAATATCACATCCTGACTCAGCTCCTTTCACTTTGCATCACAAAGAGAAAAAAATTGTTGTAAGACCAGAAGACGAATTGTTTGCTGTGTGGCTAATTTAAGGGAGGTTTTGAGAGACTCCTCCCCCCATCCACACAGTGGGACAATTTTTAAAATATCTCTCCTGGCTAGGAAAGTATTCCTTGATGTGGTTTCAGGGACTGAACCTGAAGCTAGAGCTGAGCTTTCCTGGGGGCACCTACTTTGGGAGAGCTATAACTTGGACATCCCATATCCAATCTTTGCCAAACTTGGAGGGTCGGTGGAGGAGAACCTGCTGAAGACTCCCTGTGAGTGTGACATCTCTAACTCATGAGGGGGCTGTTTTACCACATCCCAAACCAATTGAACCAAATGAACCATGAACCAATTCAGGAAACAGAAAAGTTCATGTAAGTTTCGTGTAAACATACGAAGCATGAACCAACATGAACCACTATTTCCCCAGTTCGTGCCCATCCCTACACACCAGCATTGCAAGCACAATGGTGTCACTTCCAGGAAAACCCAGAAGAAATGGCAGTAGCTTTAGGAATTGCAGAAAATTGTTTTTTACCACAGACTTTCTGGTGATTCCTAGAGCTACTGCTGCCACCTCTGGGTTTTTCCAGGAAGTGATATCATCACATTTATGACACTGCACCCCATTATGTCCCCACCCCCAACCCTTCAACTGGGTGCCAGGATTGTCCTAGCAATTCTACAAGCATGAGTTATAGGATCGCTTCCATTCCTGTATCAATTGTGCCTGTTCCCATCTATGGCATGTGTGGAGACGAGGCTTCAGTCTTCCCTCCTGTATTGTCTTCCTGACCTGAAATCGTCCTGGAGGACAGTCAGGGCGTTTTGTTTTGTTTTTTGTAGTAGGAACACCCCCCCCCCCCGATGTAACCAATCCTCCTGGAGCTTACAGAGTCAGTTTGGTGTAGTGGTTAAGCGTGAGGACTCTTATCCAGGAGAACCGGGTTTGATTCCCCACTCCTCCACTTACAGTTGCTGGAATGGCCTTGGGTTAGCCATAGGTATTGCAGAAGTTGTCCTTGAAAGGGCAGCTGCTGTGAGAGCCCTCTCAGCCCCACCCACCTCACAGAGTGTCTGTTGTGTGGGGAGAAGATATAGGAGATTGTAAGCTGCTCTGAGTCTCTGATTCAGAGAGAAGGGCAGGGTATAAATCTGCAGTCTTCTTCTTCTTCTGGAGGCCCTGTACTAAGAGCCCTGTAAGCTCTTGGAGGATTGGCTACATCAGGGGAGTGTGGTCTAATATGTAAAGGAGTTCCTGCTGTTTAAAAAAAATCCCTGAGGACAGCTATTTGGTTAACTGGTTTTTTCCCCAATGGGGTAGATGAGCACCCCACCCTGACCATTTCGGGTGCAGGAAATGCCATAGGAAGGAAGACTGAAGCCCCTTCTATGCACATGATAAAGTAGTAATCTGAAGCTGGCACCATACATGAGAACTGAGGAGAACTCACAACTCACATTTGAATGTTACCAGGACACAGGGTGGGGTTTCTGGACTCAATCTATCTGTAAAGGGGCATAGCACAGGCCAGTTCTCCCAGACGAGCCCAGGTTCCTTGGATCATGCTATACGGCAGGGGTGGCCAAACTGTGGCTCGGGAGCCACATGTAGCTCTTTCACATATATTGTGTGGCTCTCAAAGCCCCACAACCCACTGCCCCATTAGCAAACTTGCAGAAGGTATTTCTCTCTTTAAAATCATTTCTCCAAGCCAAGCCAGCTTGGAGAATGCATTTAAGGTTGTTTTCTTTCTACCTCCTCCTTTCACATCTATTTTCCTTCCTTCCGCTCTCAAACATCTGACGTTCATGTCTTGCGACTCTCAGTCATCTGATATTTATTCTATGTGGCTCTTATCTTAAGCAAGTTTGGCCACCCCCACTATAAAGAATAGATTTGGACTAGATCAGCTTCGGTCTCCCTTCAAGCTTTGTAGATCAAGATGAATTATTTGCTACTTTTGAAGACCAGGTGGATCGTCATTGAACATTGATCCAAATCAGCATTTCTGAATATTCTGTCCCATTTCCAGTTGGATATCTAGAACCGAGGCTTTTAAATTTAGTATACAATTTTATTCTGAGGCAGTTTGATGGTTTGCATCTTGAGCAAAAATGCACTCCACAAACTGCCCCAAAGAGCACAGATCAATGCGATGCCCTATTGACAAAACTTCCGCTGTAATGCGTATATTTTTTGCCTTTTTATTGTGTTCATGTATGTTGATTCATAGCAGATTTGTCAATAAAAAAAACTGCACAAAGTCTTTACGCTGTAAATGTCACCTAAAATTATGACTACGATAACAATTTTTATGTGTATGGGGGGTCTTCTCTGGTAGGCTATGGCTCTATAAAGAGGCAAAGAGATTCTGCTGACCTACATAACATTGCCCTAAGATTACGCTACTCATTGATTTATGCTAAACATACATAATAATGGGCAACATATTTAAATGCAATGAAATTATGTGTAAGAATGCTTGCCATACTGTACTGAATTGTCTGAGAATATAAGTGTGTCAAGGCCATCACAAGTTACCTGGGTTTAGACTGAAATGGTTACCTCTCAAAAAAGGTATTACTCAGTTCAAGGTTCTGAACTTAAAGGTTTTGACCTTTAAGGCCTTCAGCAGGCTGGGACCAACATATCTGTGGGACCATCTTCTCTGGTAAGCCCCTGGAAGAGCGCTGTGGTTTACTAAAATCCAGGGCTTTTTTGTAGGAAAAGCAGACCGAGAACTCATTTGCATATTAGGCCACACCCCTGGACATCACCATTGTTTCACACAGGGCTTTTTGTAGAAAAAGCCCAGCAGGAACTCATTTCATATTAGGCCACATCCCTTGATACCAAGCCAGCCAGGACTGCATTCCTGTGCGTTCTTGCTAAAAAAAAAAAAAAAAAAGCCCTGCTAACAGCAACTTACTGGTGATTCCTGGCCCTAGGGAGGTCCAGCTTTCCTCAAACAAGGCCAGGACTTTTTGGTCCGAGCTCCAGCCTGGTGGAACTCTCTGCCAAATTACATCAGGGCCCTGTAGGATCTTATGCAATTCTGCAGGGCCTGTATGGCAGAGACATTTCACCAGGCCTTTGGTTGAGGGCAGCAATTGTTAATTTTGGCATTTCTGCCTTTCTTAACAACCCCCATGCTTTGTAAGTTTTTCCTCCCCCCACCCAACCTGTATGACATCCCAGTAGTCCAGACTGTGCAAAAATGTTTTACTCATACTATGCCATTTGGGATTGTTTTAATGCTATATATTGTGATGTTCTTAGTTGATGTATTATTTTATCATATATAATGTACATTGCTCAGAGCTCGGCTTGCTGGGATTGTGTGATTAATGAAATCCTAATAACAACAACATTGCCCTCAAAAAACGCTATTCAAAACACGATTCAAGCTGAGAAATGAATACAGAAATCTCATTTTTAACAAGTTAGATTTTGCTGCATGGAAGTCAAATTTCACAGACAAATGCAAGCTTTGAGAATGAATTTTGGTTTTTAAGAAGTAAAAGGCCACTTTAAATCAAAGTTGAATACTCAGTCAGACCCCAAGTGTTGTGGGATATGAAGGAATCCCCTCTTCAGGGAGATTCTTCTGTCTTCCATGGTCATTGTCTTTGTCCAGCAGGTGACAACTTTTCTTTTTTGTCTGGTGTGCCCCCAGTAAACTAGTGTTTTCCATTGCCTGCCTCTATATCTTGGCCCTGGTTCTCCTTGGTGGTTTCCCATCCAAATAGTAGTAACCAGGATCAGCAATGCTTTGCTTCTGAGATCTGACAAGATTGGGCTAGCCTGGGCTATTCAAGTCAGTGTGTGCGTGTGTGTTTTAATACCTTGCAGCTGGCCACTTTGGGGACCCTATTAGAGTAGAAAGGTGGCATATAAATGTCCTACGTAAATAAAAATTATTGTTGAAGTTCAAGGTCCCCCCCCCAAATGTCTAATATCTGTGTTTTTTCAACAAGTGGGATGAATCTGGTGATATGAGAGTATTGATAGTCTCAGATGGCTGGATTGAAAAAAATTAAAGTGATGGGAGAGAAGTTTAAAAGGAGCGGTGTGAGGTTCAGTTCCCTGCTGGTATTGATTTAAAGAGGGGTAAGAGAGGAGGCAAACAACAGTATCCTCAGTGCAAAAAAAAAAAAAAAAGGATATCAGTGCTCCATGCAAACAAAATAAAAGGGTGGGATTGTCAGTGTGGGATGAATTTGACTTAAGTACCAGTTTTTTGTAGCAAGAACTCCTTTGTATATTAAGCCACACACCCCTAAGGTAGCCAATCCTCCAAGAGCTTACAGGGCTCCTAATACATCTTATGCCCTGGACATAAGATGTAAAAAGAGAGAGACTGGGATGGGAAGCCTAAAGCTCTGAAAACATTTTTCCTTTAAAACTTTAGTGAACAAAATTGGAAGGGGGGCATTTTGGCAGTTTCTGGAAGCCTAACAGTAAAATGGTGGCTGAGCCACGTAGACCTTCTGTGAACTACTGAACTTAAAAATCACTTGGGATCAATCCATTTGGAGGATAGAGTGCAATCCACACAGGACAGGCTTTAAAAAACTGCCAATATCATAACCAGTGTGCAGGATCAAATTAGAGAATCACAAACCATGCAAATGTGAAAGTAACGCAGGAAATTAGTGCTAGGGCATAAGCAAAAATACCCAACAGGGTTTTTTTTTTCTCAGTTTAGTGTCACAAGACTAAAAAAATCTCTCCAGAGCTTCTGCCAGAGGACTTTTCCTTCATACAAACTGCAGCCCTGTGCAAAGTGTGGTGGAGCTGCAGCTGACTTTGCCCAGACACACACACACATAAACATGTTACCAGGGGTGGAATTCTAGCAGGAGCTCCTTTGCATATTAGGCCACACACCCCTGATGTAGCCAATCCCCCAAGAGTTTACAGAGTTCTTTTTTGTCAGCTCTTGGAGGATTGGCTACATCAGGGGTCTGTGGCCTAATATGCAAAAGAATTCCTGCTAGTATTCCACCCCTGCATGTCACCAATGACCACAGTTTACAATGGCAGTATCAGTTGGTTCTACCATGCATTCTGTGCACAAGAATACCCTAAGAACATAAGAGAAGCCATGTTGGATCAGGCCAATGACCCATCCAGTCCAACACTCTGTCACACAGTAGCCAAAAAACCCAGGTGCCATCACAAGGTCCGCTAGTGGGGCCAGGACACTGGAAGCCCTCCCACTGTGGCCCCCCCAGCACCAAGAATATTTATTTATTTTATTGGATTTATATCCTGCCCTCCCCGTCAAAGCAGGCTCAGGGCAGCTCACAACAGTAAAAACATTTACAGGTTAAACATTAACTAATTCAAATCTTACAATAAAACAATTAAAACATTTTTAAAACAGTTGGTGCTAATAACAATAATACAGTAATTTCAGTCTTCTTGAGTACCCTCATACGTGGCTATCCATTAAAAGCAAGTTGAAATAAAGCTGTCTTACAAGCCTTGCGGAACTGGACAAAGTCCCGCAAGGTTATTGCTTCTTCTGGCAGTTGGTTCCACCAATAGGGGGCCGCTATAAAGAAGGCTCTCTCCCGAGTGATCTTCAGTCTTGCCTCCCTCAGGACAGAGCATCACTTGCCCCAGACAGATAGTTCCATCTATACCTTGTCGCTAACAGCCACTGATAGACCTCTGTTCCATATGTTTATCCAATCCCCTCTTGAATCCATATGAACACAGAAATCCTGGCTTAATTCTACCTTGTTCTCCAGCACCACCCTTACATAGTTCGTTGCTACAGGGATGCCTGGCTAGTTAAAACGTGATGAAACCAGTACCACTGAGGCAAAACTGTGAACCAAATCCTGCTTTCCTAAACTAACTGTAATTAAAATAAACCACATCTGCTGTAGAATCCCATGATATCGCAAACTTGCGGCAGCTGGATACAAAGAAAAATTCCCAGGACTTCTTTTTCATATTTGTCTGGTGGAATCTTCCCTCAGACACACCATCTCACTCAAAAGCAGTTTTAGCCTCAGGAAATCCAACTTGAGATTTCTTGCAGATTTCAGCACATTGTGAAGATGCACTTCATAACATGTGGCGGAGAGAAGATCTGAAATATGTTTGTGTAGGACATCCATTCATAATACTTATGGATGGTGAACACATGAAGCTGCCTTATACTGAATGAGACTTTTGGTCCATCAAGGTCAGTATTGTGTCAGACATGGAACTTCAAATAAGCACGAATCATTTTGTTTCAAAATTTATTGTCTACTATATTGTCTACTAAAATTGGCTGCAGTGCTCCAGGATCTCAGGCTGAGGTCTTCTATATCACCTACTACCTGATCCTTTCAACTGAAGATGCCAAGGATTGAACCGGCAACCTTCTGCATGCCAAGTAGACACTCTGCCTCTGAACTACAGCCCGTCCCCTTTCATCAATGATCAACAGCCATCAGCCTTCATAATAAACACTCAGAGGTTGTATTACGCTACTAGATGATGGGTGCACACCCAGGGGAAGACTCACTATTTTGTTTGGCTTACCACCATTTCAGAGCTCCTTTCAAAAGAAGCTAAGGACAAAGAGAAATAATAATAATAATAATAATAATAATAATAATAATAATAATTATTATTATTATTATTATTATTATTATTATTATTATTATTATTATATCCCGCCCTCCCCCGCCAAAGGCGGGCTCAGGGCGGCTTACAGACATGTGGAGCAGTGCTTGATCCCTGGAGATAAGTAGATCAGAGTGAAATTGAAACTGTATCCCTTGGTGAGCTGCCTGAAGAAGGATTCTCTGAAAGTGGTCAGAAGCAGCAGCCCAGTTGCGACCACACCTGTTTGGGAACAGCAATCACATCTGCATTGGTGAAATTGGACTTCAGGAATTCCTACAAATGAAGAAAAACATTGTATATTGTAAAATGGACTGTGAAATAATTTCAAATTAATGTAGAAAATATTGTGATTTAAAATATTGTTTAAAATATTGTTGCAATATATATTATTTAAAGCTCTCATGGAGTGTTCTCCTATATACCTTACTCATACCCGTGAGCTCTCTGGTTTCATAATAGAGGAAGAGAGGCTTGGCTCAGTAGCTCTGCTGTGTGATTGAGAAAGTCTGGCAAAGCAAGCTCTGCCTCCCCCCCTTCCTCCCCAAGGGAGGAGCCTCAGCCAATGGAGAAAACAGAGGTTTTGCTCTGCAGCTCCTGTGCAATTGAGCAAGCCTTGCAAAGCAAGCTGTTATGCAGAAGAAAGCAAGAGAGAGAGAGAGAAGGAAATAGATGGCAGCCAGTTGCTCAGGGGCCTGATAGGAGCCCTCTGGGGGCCTGATTCGGTCTCTGGGATGCATGTTTGACACCCCTGCACTAAATGGACTCTGTCTTGGTCCAATCCAGCAAAGGCCTTCTTAGCTCTTACTAGCCTGTTTGTTTATTTGCATGGCATAGGCATACCTGTACACATGACGCTGCTTAATCAGACCATTGGTTCATCAAGAACAATCTTGTCTACTCAGAGAGACGGTGGCTCTCCAGGGTTTCAGGCAGTGGTCTTTCACATCACCTAATGCCTGATCCTTTAAACTGAAGATGCTGGGGATTGAACCTGGGACCTTCTTCATGCAAAGCAGAGGCTCTTCCACTGAGACACAGCCCTTCCCAATTCCAGACTGTTGGAATCATGGATTTGGAGACATTGTTGGTGCTTTCCACTAACTTTCTCCCACCCCAGGCCCCCACAACCCCTACAACATTCTTGAAGGTCTCTTAACCACTACAAGAGCAGAACAGGTGTGTGTGGGGGGGGAGACTCAATGGGCTGAAACAAGAGGGGAGATATGAGGAAATCACCCTCCAACCTCTTCATTGTTCAGTGGTTTGAGTCTAGCCCTGGAGTCAAGACAGGTGGTAAAAGTCTATATAGTATAAAGATACATGATGCTGTTCAAAATGGCCCCTGTATCAACCGGGACATCTCCTAAATTTGGTTGTGGGCAACAAAGTGGAACCTATCTTTCAGAAAGCTTCTACAGGCAGGGCTTTTTTTGTAGCAGGAACTTCTTTGTATATTAGGCCACACACCCCTGATGTAGCCAATCTTCCAAGAGCTTATAGGGCTCTTAGTACAGGGCCTACTGTAAGCTCCAGGAGGATTGGCTACATTAGGGGGTGGGACCTAATATGCAAAGGAGTTCCTGCTACAAAAAAAAGCCCTGCACATAAACATGCCATGGGGTCAGTACGCTGTTAAGATTCAGATATTCTCCCTTGTTGTCATGTGACACCGTTGACACAATGAGACCACAGAGGTTGTGTTTCTGCGAAGTGCTAAAGATTTTTCAGTAATTTCTAACTACGATACAAGGGAAGCGAAATGGGCTATCTCATCCTGCTATAAGGACACTCACAGTTTTCTGTTTTCATGATAATTTGGAGAGGACAGAAGGAAAACACACACACACACATACACAACGCAACACAGAAGGATTTCAGCACAACACTGGCATCCCTCCTCCCGCTGTGCCTCTTCCCCTTTCGTGCCGTTTTGTTTCACTGATTTGAGCATGTTCTAATTTTGTCATTCAAGCCATCTGACTATCCCGGCTTTATACAAACAAAACCTAATTTAGTCAGCGATGTTTTAAGTCATAACAATGACGGATAGCCAAGGTTCAGGTGTGCCAGGATATTTAAATACCTCGTCTACAATTTTCTTTTCCCCCTCCTGAAATAAAAGAGAGGCAAGGTTTCGGTTCAGGGTAATTTCCCCCCACCCCTAGATACTCTGATTAATTATGATTTTGCATCTGGACCCCCCCCAAAAAAACAAATAAATCGCTCTTGCCATTCGATATTATTAATTGGTTATTTAATGAGGGATTTCAGGAGCTTCCGAGGTTGGATTGCTAAAACTATGCTCTTCAAAAAGAAAAAGAAAGGCTAGCTCTGTTCTGTTGCCTTTTTGTATCTTATGAAGGTCGCAATAAGAAGTGATTGTTTGGCATAGCAGCCGTGAATTATGCCACACAGACAAGCTTTTAACCTATGTGCCTTCGCTGGGAGTGAAACACACATGGCTCGGCTCCTTTTAAACAGTCCTCTATTGAAGAGGATTCAATCACCGTAATGAATCTGAAGCCAAGCGGCAATCTTCTCCACTGAAAGAATGTCTAAAAGATTGTAGAATTTGTAAAACGAACAGCTCACAGACTAAATGGGTTGTGTGGGAGAATCAATTATGGCGGGGCTTGCGGTAGTCATAATATTTAGTACATAGCAGAATGGTGTTTCAGGTACAATATGAGATGCCGGGGCTTTCTCTCATCTCTCTCTTCCCTCCCCCCCAATCTTTTTATTCTGATCTCCCCCTGCCTTTTCTTTGCTACCAAGTGATACACACACAACCACCAACTTAGCCAATCATCAAGATCTAGGTAGAACTAGTACTGAGTCAATTTTTAAAAGTCTGTCTTCAGTGGAAAGTGTGTAAAGCTGGATCTGAAAGACCCAAGCTGTTGTATAGTGATTGTATTTAAATGTGCACTGAATCATCCAGGGAGGAAAAACACACACACAAACAAACCCCTAGACCAATATATGCACCCACAAGAAGCGTGCAACACAAAAAAATGCCACCAGAGCCAAAGCAATTCTTCCGTCCTCCCAATCCAAGTCCAGTTTCTTACTGCTTCCTTATTAATACAATAATTATTTTACTCCGACAGCGGCATTTATAACCATCTAGTCTGTGTCCAACTGCCCATGTTTCCATTAATCAAGGGACCTGAAGACGACTGCCATCGTTTCTACTGATGATGACTTATAGGTTCATTGCAATTCGCTTAAATGTTATGGCGAGCCAGACAGCTGTGGGCAACAAAAAGAGAACAGGGAGCTGGGTTAATTTGTTGCATGCTCGGCGGGGGGAGGGGGATGAGATGAACAGTCACGGAAGCAACTGGACTCTATGCTGCAAGCCCTTGGATAGACTTGTCAAATGTCATGGTTTGGCCCAGATGTTCTGCGCCTCAGCTGCGCACTTGGACAAAAACCCAGTGCAGGAACCAAACACAACTGATAAGATAGTGGGTTGCAAGAAGGCAGGGGTGTGTGTGTGAAAGTAAGTTTGATTTCTTATCGGTATCGTCTCTCTTGTGGGTTCAAAGCAGAAGATGTGAGTGGCCACTTCCTTACTGGAACTCGATACTGGCCCAAACCCACCTTATTTTCACTCCTGGCTTCAAGGCATGTGATCAGACATCTGATTATTACTCCCAAACAAAAATCCCATCTGGACAGGACAGCTGTGCTCATGGAGTGTATCTTAGCCTGCAATAAATATGAATGCTGTTTGGTCCAAGGCCTGGCAAATAGCTGGAGAAGTGAGTAGAACACAGGGAGAGCAACAGGGTCCTCAGACTGAGGGCATGAAACAGATAATGGAGTTCTAATATGGTCACAAAGTGCCTGCTGGGGTGGGATCTTCTGCCTTCAGAGAGTCTGGCCCACCAGCTCTCCAGCAGCCAGTGGGGAAAGGAAAAAATGCCATTGGCGATGTCATGATGTTACTTCCTGGAAAATCTGGAAGTGACATCAGTCTTTTTTAGGAACCACCCCAAGTTGTGTTTTACTATAATTTCCAAATAATTCCTAGAGAGCTGTGACATCACTTCCAGATTTTCCCAGGAATGGTGTCCTGCTGTTGACCACAGCCTACAGGCTCTCCTACTGTTTGCCAGGCCAGGTCAAGAAACCCTAAATTGCATAGCAGAAAGTGCCATGGAATTATCTGCCTGTGGTCACCTGAATCAGGAGGATTCTGGGTAATCATTTCCCAGGTTGCACTGCCTGATGCTATCTTCTCTGTGGAGTTACTAGTCAGGGGGGAAAGGTTCTGATTGAGTCTTGTGGCTATTTACCAGTTAAGCAAGGTGGCACATCTGGTTTTTGTGTGTGTGTGTTGAAAAAGAAATGTTCTACCTTATAAATGTACAGATAGATTTTGTGCTGCTCTCTGCACTGGATTTGCTACATAAACTCTATCCCCAAATCTCCCAGAATTTCCTAATCTGAAGTCGGCAACCCTAATGGTACATCTAGCATCCCTCTTCAAAGCTAGATTTCTTCTCTAGGAAGTTTGGTTTCTAAATTTTGATGAGGGAAGACAACAGAGGATGTTTGGGATGTTGACGGGCAAATATAAAAAGTTCGGCAGATGAGAGTCCGCAAGCGTATAAACGGGCACTGATTGTTACGAAGCAGAATCGTTACCCCCTCCAAAAAGAATACAATACCGTTCATGCTGCCCTAAGTTTCATCTTGCTAGCCAGCTGCAATTTAAAAAAAAAATGTTTCTCTCTGCTGTTTTCTGGCCAAATTCAAAAATTGCCTCTTTTGAATTTGCAGGGGGAAAATGCAGGTGGGTGTGACATCTTTAGCTGGCCATTAATTAGTAGTCATTGTTCATGGTCGAGCCATGCCAAGGCTCAATGGAGATTTTGGCTGCAATTTGGAGGACGCTTGCCTAGGAGTAAACCCTACTGAATATCAGGAATTTAGTTCTGAGTAGACCAGCTCCCTTGGAATACCAAGACTGTCCATCCCAGCCCAGCCAAAATATACCCTGGTATGGGCCATTTAGAGATGAGCGAGGGTCCCCCCAAAAAGCTTCCTGCAGTTCATTAGGGTTAAAGGAACACCACTGGAGTTCGAAAATAAAGAAACTGTGCCCGGAAATGCCAAATATAAATTCCCCAATAAGCACCAGCGATGGTAGAAAGGGTGTCCCTTTAATAAAATTCCTCCTTATTAAAAAGTGTTAACAAGCGTATGCTTTTCAGGTTTTAGACAATGTAATGTGATTTATTCGAAGAAATGCTGATGATTAGACATTAAATGGCACTAAATATTCCACTTCCTCTGCACCGCCTGATAAACTGGTTTCATTAACATTATAAGTAACAAAAGTTTCCATTTCAGTCGGCCCGGTTTTTGTTTTCAACGCAATCTCAGCTGCAGATGCAACAACACTCTAAAATTCATACTGCCACACACGCATTAAGTCATCGTAGCCGTGCTTCCAAGCATATGGCTCTATATGTTGGTTTAATTAATAATTTCTATTTTCGGGGCATCATTTATAGAACAATTTGTTGTATCTCTTACCTCTAGGCTCAAGCCGTCCCACCCCCATCCTCCAACAATGAACTGAATGCCTTACATTTGTCACTTCGTCGGGTTGAAATAAATGATCTCTCATACAGTTAGGGCGTGCTATTTCTTTTTCATTTCCAAAATGGTATTCATTTCCACGTCATTCTTTTATGTGTGTATATGAGTGTTTACATGCATTCTTTTTATTGTTTTCATTTCCCACTGGTTTGATCAGCAAATGTATTTCCAGTGTTCTTGTTTTTCCATCCAATAGGGATGCAATTTTCTAGGACTGTACCCCTTACACAAGAGTGTGTCCTGATCCCAGCGGTGTGTGTGTGAAGTGTGTGTTTTGCCATTGTCTGCCTGTGTAGCAACCGTGTAATTCCTGGTCATCTTACCATCCAAATAGTAGCCAGGCCAAACCCTGCTTAATTTCTGATACCTGATGAGATCGGGCCAGCCTGAATTATTCAGATCAGGGCTTATTTCTAGTGGTAGCATTTTGTTTTCCACACAATCAGATGTGAAGGGGGTGGTAGATCACTTATGGGACTACCTGTGGCACATTTCAGAGGGATGAAAAATTTTTGCAGACAAAGCTTTTGCATAACAGAGCAGATGGGGGCAAACATTTGACACTTTTAGAAGAAAGGCAGAGTTATACAGGGCCACAGAGAAGTATTTTTTTTTGTATTTTCTGTATTTTGTGTGTGTGCACGTGCACACACATGTATGCATGCAGGCCTGGAAGTCATGGCAACTTCTGGTGACTCCTATTAGGGCATGAAAGATGTTCAGAGAAGTGCCTAACTCTGCCTCCCACTCCTGGTATTCTAAGGAGGTCTCCATCCAAGCACTTGCCAGTGTTTATTGTATTTTAAATGATTTTTAACTAGGACTACAAATGCCAAGGAGGCAACATCAGCAGAAGGCCTTAGCAATCTGGTGACAGATGTGAGGGTGATCTGGCTGTAACATCTGTCCCCCCACTGATTGCCGGGGTTGATTCAGCTGTTCTGGCTGGCTAAATGGGTATCCCCTACCTACCTCAATGGTCCATGTGCATCTCTCCTGAAGTGTGTGCTCGGTAGAAGAGGATGGCTGTCCCAGATAAAAGGAGTGTACTGTTCTTTGGTATATATTAGTTGCCTTAGTCTCTATGGCCTGTTGCTGGAGATGATGATTGACGCATGATGGGCCAGTGGTTTCTAGAGTGCACCCTTAAGCCTTACCCCTCGGCTTGGCTTCGCGAACGAAGATTTAAGAAGGGTGCAATAGTCCACGTCTGCTGCAGGCTCGCTGGTGGCTGACAAGACCAATGCGGGACAGGCAGGTCCGGCCACAGCGGCTGCAGGGAAAAGTCTGATTTAGGGTTGGTGCTCTAGCAGTGCGATTCTTCCTCAATCTCCTTTTGTCCTCAAGACCAGCTATGCGTGCGTTCTCAAAAGAAAAGAGCCTGGTGGACGGTGTGTCTCCATGCTTTGCAATCTGAGGCTAGGTCAGACCACTGGTGATGGTTGATGCGACAGGTGCCAAGGGATTTCTTCAAGGAGTCCTTGTACCTCTTCTTTGGTGCCCCTCTATTTCGATGGCCGGTGGAGAGTTCGCCATACAGGGCAATCTTGGGAAGGCGGTGGTTTTCCATCCTAGAAATATGCCTTGCCCAGCGCAGCTGCGTCTTCAACAGCAGTGCCTCGATGCTGGTAACCTCCGCCCGCTTGAGAACTTTTAGCCTTACCACAGGGCTTTTATTATATAAAGGATGTTTGAAATACTTGAATGTTTGCCACCTTGGAAACCCTGAACTGGGTGGAAAGGCAGCGTAGAAATGTTTTCGATAAATAAATACACACATTCTGCCTGCACCCTCAGGAAGCCAGGCAGCAATAGCAAGTATTTGGCATCTCCAAAAGACAGGCACAAGAGGGAAGAGATAGAATGTGGGAGTCTCAAGACAATATTCACATCCTAGGCTTAGCTCCTGCAGACCCAACCCCCCTTCCTTGCTTGCTGTGTGAACAAGTCACTGGAAGAAGCAAATATTTTATGAATATATAATTGACATCATTTTGAGTAATGGTCTGCTTTAGACAAAGAAATAATCAAGGAAATTTTCCTAATGTACTGGGTCAGTGACTGGTAGAAACACTGAGGAAAGCAATGAATATTTCAAAAGCATTCGCTTCTGTTGTAAGACTTGTTTGGTTGTGAAAACTGGATAGGTTCTATGTCAGTTTCATCTCTCTTGACTAGGGTTGGGCATGAACCAGCTCACGAATCTAGATTCATGACGAAAATTGTGTGGTTCATGGTTCATGAGCCAGAGTTTGTGAGCTGAACCTCCCACGACACCCCATGTGGTTTTTGAAGCTTTCAGCAGTTTTTGGTAGTGTGTGTCACATGCATCTGCAGCTGGTGCAGATTAATTATTATTGTCAAAGCAATGGAGGGATGGACTTCTGTAGACCTGGAAACTCAAATAGTGGCCCTCCAAAGCTTGACAGGCAGCACTGGCTATCAATAAGAGAGCTCCCATTCTGCTCTATGGAGGGCATGTACAGGGGCATCCCGGGGAGGTCAGCTGCAAGTTTGATGCCTTTAGTTTGTGGGGTTCCATTCTAGACACTCCTAGACCAGCTGCTGTGATTTCCCCAGAAAACACTTTCCTGAGGGCACTTAATTTGGGAGGCTGCTACTCCACCCCTCCAAAGCCATCCCTCACCAAACTTGGAGGGCAGGTAGAGGGGCATCCCAGGAAAGTCCACTGTGAGTTGGATACCTCTAGCTTGCAGGGGGAGCTGTTCAACACACTTCTGAATCTGATTTCCCTAAAGAGCACTTTCTTAGGGACACCTTCTTTGGAAGGGGGGGGGGGGTAACTCAGACCCTCTAAATCCAAACCTTACCAAACATGGAGAGCAGGTAGCAGGGAGTCAGCTGGAAACTCACTGTGAGTTTCGCATCTCTAGCCCATTGCAGGGGGGGTGGTTCTACTGCATCATAAACCTCACCAAACAAACTGGTCTGGTAAATGGGAAGATTAACCCCATGAACCACGAACTGAAGTGAACCTAAATTTTCCCAGTTTGTGATCATCTCTACTTTTGACTTTCTCCCTCTGATTCTAACTTCTGCTTAAATTCTCCCAATCAGACTGTTAGGCACAACAGTAATCACTTAATGAATCTGTTCATTTGTTGGTGTCCCCATTCATTCTCATTGTTTGCATGAAAGCAGTGAATGGGGCTTCCCCATTTTGGTTTTATCTTCATTTTAAAACAGATGCACATCTCACATGGCATTTTGGAATTAAAAGTGGCTTCTGAATCTGAAAAGGTTGAAGATGATGGTTTAAGGAGTTCTACCCCCAAGATATTGTGTAGTATCTAAAGATAATGCAGTACAATCCAAGAGGTAATCCCAGGGCTTTTTTTGTAGCAGGAACTCCTTTGCATATTAGGACACACACCCCTGATGTAGCCAATCCTCTAAGAGCTTACAGGGCTCTTCTTACAGGGCCTACTATAAGTTCCAGGAGGATTGGCTACTTGAGAGGGGTGTGGCCTAATATGCAAAGGAGTTCCTGCTATAAAAAAGCCCTGGGTATTCCCAGCATCCTTTGAAATGAGAATGCAAGAAGAGCCCTCCTGGATCAAACCTATGGTTCCTCAACTGTAACTGTTGTTCTCTGAGATGCTACTGGATTTCACACTGTGGCCAACTATCTACCCTGAAGGGCCAGCAGGCTAAGGACTTCCACTAATGTTACCTCCTAGCATTGATATGCATAGGCTTACTGCCTCTGAATGTGGAGGTTCCCTTTAGTCACTATGTCCAGTAGCCACTGATAGCCCTCTGACAGGATTCCAGAGGGAAACACTTGGAGAATACACACGGTCAAGTGGCAATCTGAGATTTTTTTCAGCCTGGTATCTACTGGAATCTTGTGAATTATTCTGCTAAGAACTATAAGAACTGGGCACTGTGTTGTGTATGTGGACTTAAGATAAGACTGAATTGGGTATTTCTGCCTGGCTCATTGTAGCCATACGATCTGAGCTTGGGGTCTTGGGAACAATAGGCAGCAGGATCCAAATCCCTGCTGCCTTACACCAATCACAAGCCCCTGCTGGTTTGAATGACCCAATAACGTGCTTGCGCAGGAACACTGAGTTGTATATAGTTGGCCCATTTGGCCCAGTTCTAGAGCCTTTTTACAGTGCAGCCACCTATGATACCTTATCCAATAAAGAGCTGTTATTCACTGCCACCTCGCCTCTTCAGTGCTTAGAACCCACTATATTATACACTGTTTTATCAGTACCCCTCAAAGTATCACTGCCTCAAGCTGACACTGGGACTGATGGGGAGCCCAAGCTAGGGGAGGGGGAGTTCTGAGGGGCAGATTTATAAAGGTCAAACAATAGCTCCACTTCAAAAGTTTGCAAAAATCTTCCAATGTCTCTAGAACTGAAAATACTAAGCTCCCCAGAGCCGGACAGTTGAGGAGGAGATATTCATGACTCTCTCCCTTTTCAACTCAAAAGTAATTTCCATATTTCAGAGACTTGCCATTGTCTCTACTCACTGCTGAAACAAAGATGCGGTATTAGCTTTTCCTTCTCCTGCTGTGAAACCTGAGACTGGCAGAATAAGCGTCACCGACACAAGGCGTCCTAAGAACAGGAAGGATGGACTTCCATCTAATTGGCTGACCTCTTGGGGGGAGTTGGACTTTCCTCTTTATTTCCTTCAGTGGGGTTGTTATGTGTGTTCCCATCTGGATCTCTGAGTCAACAAAACCAAACACAACATACTATTCACAAAGAAAAGTTTCATTCTGAGCTGATGCCATTCACTCTCAAATCATTGGCCGCTTCTTGAAACACAAAGTTAACGGAGGCTGCACATAAGCAATTACTATATTTATCAAAAGATATCTTGCCGGCATTTTTCACGTCACACCAAACAATGGAATTTGGATAAATTTCTATGGGGCCACTTTACCCATGCTTGTATGCCACTTGGCAGCTCACAGTGTAACGTGTAACAGTGGCTTTGTTGGGAAGCATAGTTTGTGAGGAGATATGAAAATTTTACCCACAATCTGTGATGTTGTCAGCATGAGCAAGTCACCATTGGATTCTATTTTTTGACATTTAAAAAAATTATTTATTTTAAAAAGAACATTCCCTCCCCCCCCAAAAGGGGAAAAATTTAAAATCCAGCAACTAAATAAAGTTTTTAAAAGACAGGGGTTATTTCAAAGAAAAAGAGGTGCCAGAGCTCATTAGCACAACTCATTTGCATATTCCACACACTCCTGACATCATCGGAAGGTGGACTAAATTATATCAGCTCAGTGTCTACCTTAAAATGCTTCTTGTATTATAATTATAATAAAACCTTACTCTCATCATACTTTTAAAATTACTTTCTTCTATGTGGCCACAGTGGCATGCTGAAGATTTTCATCTTTCTGCTTTATATATTTTGGTTATTTCCCCTTTTTTTGGTGTGGGGTGTGGGGAAAAATACAAGGAAGTTGGTTAAATTCAGCAGAATTCTCACAGGGGGTTTGAACAATGGAGCCCAGAAGCAAGTATTTGCGGGGGGGTGGTAAGAAAGAAAGAGTACAATAAAATTTAGAGGTTCCAGAACTCTGCTCCTGTGAGTTTAGGGTTACCAATCCCCAGGTGGGGGCAGGGGATCCCCCGGTTTGGAAGCCCTCCCTCCCCTTCAGGGTAATCAGAAAGCGGGGGGAGGGGAGGGAAATGTATGCTGGGAACTCTATTATTCCCTATGGAGACTTATTCCCATAGGAAATAATGGATAATTGATCTGTGAGTATCTGGAGCTTTGGGGGAGCTGTTTTTTTGAGGTAGAGGCACCAAATTTTCAGTATAGCATCCAATGCCTCTCCCCAAAATACCCCCAGGTTTCAAAAAGATTGGACCAAGGGGTGCAATTCTATAAGCCACAAAAGAAGGTGCCCCTATCCTTCATTATTTCCTATGGAAGGAAGGCATTTAAAAAAGGTGTGAGGTCACTTTAAATGTGATGGCCAGAACTCCCTTTGGAGTTCAATTATGCTTGTCACACCCTTGCTCCTGACTCCACCCTCAAATTCTTCTGGCTCCACTCCCAAAGTCCCTAGATATTTTTTGAATTGGACTTGGCAACTCTATGTGAGCTCCTGCCCAAAATGAGGCCTAAATATATATACATAGGGACAAAAATATAACAGTGGTGGTGGAGCTACACCCAAGTTTCTATAAGCAGTTTCAAATATCTAAAAATAAGTCCATATGCAATTGTTGTTGATTTGGCATGTGTTCAAATATTGATGGAGTTCTTAAGTCTTCAGTTGACTGATTTACTGGAGGTGGGCTTTTATCTTCCCAATGTTGTAATGCAAGTCTTTTAGCTGTAGTAAGGGCATAGAGGGTCCATTTTCATGGATCATCAGTTATCCTCCAAGAGATGGGCAGATAGGTTAAAAGAACCTAAGCATTCTCAAAACTCAACAAACATTCTAATACAAAACTGATACTAGTAATAACTTTTTCCCAGAAAAACCAAATGACTGGACATGTCAAAGCATATGTTTAAGGGGTGTGAGCTGTGAATTACAACACCAACAGAGAGTTTACTCAATCCTTTGCTAAAGAGTTCATCAGAGACTGAACCGATATTGACCTGATCAGGGGTGGAATTCTAGCAGAAGCTCCTTTGCATATTAGGCCACACACCCCTGATGTAGCCAATCCTCCAAGAGCTTACAAGGTTCTTTTTTGTAAGCTCTTGGAAGATTGGCTACCTCAGGGGTGTGTGGCCTAATATGCAAAGGAGCTCCTGCTAGAATTCCATCCCTGGTTCTGAGAATGCATGTGTGAACCAGTCTTGAATTCCACACATAAGATCATGAAATGCTATCCCAACAGCTTCTTGAATTTTGCTCGAGAGGAGCAAACACACGGGAAACTTTATCATTACATGATGGCAGAAAATGGCATCAAGTTGCAGCCAACTAATGGCAACCCTATAGAGTTTTCAAGGCAGGAGTCCAACAGAGGTGGTTTGCTATTGCCTGCCTTTACTTAGTAACCCTGGACTTCCTTGGTGGTTTCCCAGCCAAGTACTAATCAAAGCCAACACTGCTTAGCTTCAGAGATATAATGAGATCAGGTTACCCTGAGCTGCCAATACTTCTAACCTTATGTTGGGCCATATTGCTATCTTCCTTCCCTACATGGCTCCATCTTATAGCCCTGATGTTGACTTCACCTTATCTTCTGCAGGTGGGTCATAGCCTGACCAATATAGGTTGCACCAACAGTGCTTAGGGGTACCACAGTGGGAGGGCTTCTAGCATCCTGGCCCCACAGAGGATGACTATAATATGATGGAAGACTTAAAGATGGTGGCTAGACGAAAAAACTGTGTCATCATAGGTGATTTTAACTACCCGCAGATTGATTGGGTCAATATATGTTCTGGTCGAGAGAAAGAGACTGAGTTTCTAGATGCTCTCAATGACTGTGCTATGGAGCAGATGGTCGCAGAACCTACCAGGGGTGGGGCGATCCTGGATTTGGTCCTAAGTAATGCCCAAGACCTGGTGAGAGATGTAAAAGTGATCGCACCACTTGGGAGCAGTGACCATAACGTTATTGATTTCACTATTTGTATAAATAGGGAGTTGCCCCAAAAGACCAGCACAACCACGTTTAACTTTAAAAGGGGTAAATTCTCTGAGATGTGGAGGGATGTGAAGAGGAAACTGAAAGGAAAGGTAAATACAGTCAAAACCCTTGGGGAAGCTATTTAAAACTACAATCCTAGAAGCACAGATAAAACATATATCACAAGTTAGGAAAGGTACAAACAGGTATAAGAGAAGGCCTGCATGGTTAACAAACAAAGTAATGGAAGCTGTAAAAGGTAAGAAGGACTCCTTTAAGCGGTGGAAAGCTAGTCCAAGTGAAATTAATAAAAGGGAACACAGGCAATGGCAAATCAAAGGCAAGACTGTGATCAGGCAGGCAAAAAGGGACTATGAGGATCATATTGCAAAAAACATAAAGACCAACAATAAAAATTTCTTCAAATATATTAGAAGCAGGAAACCAGCCAGGGAGGCAGTGGAGCCCTTGGATGACCAAGGGGTCAAAGGATTACTGAAGGAGGATAGGGAAATGGCTGAGAAGCTAAATGAATGTTTTGCCTCCGTCTTCACTGTGGAAGATGAGAAGCGTTTGCCTGCTCCGGAACCACTTCTATTGGAAGGGGTGTTGAAAGACCTGAGCCAGATTGAGGTGACAAGAGAGGAGGTCCTACAACTGATGGACAAATTAAAAACTAATAAGTCACCAGGTCCGGATGGCATACATCCAAGAGTTCTGAAGGAACTCAAAGTTTAACTTGTGGATCTCCTGACAAAAATATGTAATCATTCATTGAAATCTGCCTCCGTTCCTGAGGACTGGAAGGTAGCAAATGTCACCCCCATCTTTTAAAAGGGTTCCAGAGGAAATCTGGGTAACTATAGGCCAGTCAGTCTCACTTCAATACTGGGAAAGTTGGTAGAAACCATTATCAAGGACAGACTGAGTAGGCACATTGATGAACACGAGTTATTGAGGAAGACTCAGCATGGGTTCTGTAAGGGAAGATCTTGCCTCACTAACCTGTTACATTTCTTTGAGGGGGTAAACAAACATGTGGACAAAGGAGACCCAATAGATGTTGTTTACCTTGACTTCCAAAAAGCTTTTTGATAAAGTTCCTCATCAAAGGCTCCTTAGTAAGCTCGAGAGTCATGGAGTAAAAGGACAGGTCCTCTTGTGGATCAAAAACTGGCTAATTAATAGGAAGCAGAGAGTGAGTATAAATGGGCAGTCTTCGCAGTGGAGGACAGTAAGTAGTGGAGTGCTGCAGGGCTCAGTACTGGGTCCCATGCTCTTTAACTTGTTCATAAATGATTTGGAGTTGAGAGTAAGCAGTGAAGTGGCCAAGTTTGCAAATGACACTAAATTGTTCAGGGTGGTAAGAACCAGAGAGGATTGTGAGGAACTCCAAAGGGATCTGTTGAGGCTGGGTGAGTGGGCGTCAACGTGGCAGATGAGGTTCAATGTGGCCAAGTGCAAAGTAATGCACATTGGGGTCAAGAATCCCAGCTACAAATACAAGTTGATGGGGTGTGAACTGGCAGAGACTGACCAAGAGAGAGATCTTGGGGTCGTGGTAGATAACTCACTGAAAATGTCAAGACAGTGTGCGATTGCAATAAAAAAGGCCAACACCATGGTGGGTATTATTAGGAAGGGAATTGAAAACAAATCAGGCAGTATCATAATGCCCCTGTATAAATCGATGGTGCGGTTTCATTTGGAATACTGTGTGCAATTCTGGTCACTGCACCTCAAAAAGGATATTATAGCATTGGAAAAAGTGCAGAAAAGAGCATCTAGAATGATTAAAGGTTTGGATCACTTTCCCTATGAAGAAAGGTTAAAACGCTTGGGGCTCTTTAGCTTGGAGAAACGTCGACTGTGGGGTGACATGATAGAGACTTACAAGATTATGCATGGGATGGAGAAGGTAGAGAAAGAAGTACTATTCTCCCTTTCTCACAATACAAGAACTCGTGGGCATTCAATGAAATTGCTGAGCAGTCGGGTTAGAACGGATAAAAGGAGGCACTTCTTCACCGAAAGGGTGATTAACATGTGGAATTCACTGCCACAGGAGGAGGTGGAGGCTACAAGCATAGCCAGCTTCAAGAGGGGGTAAGATAAAAATATGGAGCAGAGGTCCATCAGTGGTTATTAGCCACAGTGTGTGTGTGTGTGTATAAAAATTTTGGCCACTGTGTGATACAGAGTGTTGGACTGGATAGGCCATTGGCCTGATCAAACATGGCTTCTCTTATGTTCACTAGTGGACCTCCTGATGGCACCTGGGGTTTTTTGGTCACTGTGTAACAAAGTGTTGAACTAGTCGGACCTTTGGCCTGATCCAACATGGCTTCTCTCACGTTCTTATGCTGCTTCCAATTTTTCATTGCAATCTGCTGTTGATTGATGTGTCATAGGCAAAGAGGGAGAAAAATTCCACACAGTGGGTTGAATACTGATGCTAAATTCTGGTAATGGAAAACACTTAGGTTAGCAGAATGTAAATTCCCCACCTCTGAATTCCTGATGAAACCCACTGATTTCTCCAAAATGCAGCCTATGGGGAAGAGGGGAGTTCCAGGAACACCATGGCAGGAAAATCAGAAGCCTGCAGCAGGATGGGGGAAATAACGTCCACCTGCATTACCAGAAATTTTCATTGGGATTTCTTGTGTACTGAATTTCATGTTTGGCGGGTTGCGTTACATGCACAGAAATGATGGATGTTATTTATTCTTGCATGTAGAGAATGGGACTCTCATGGAAACCAATGAGCAGGTTCTGTGCAAAGCTTAATGGCTATGATTTGGTATGGGAAGCAGGGGGGTGTTTCTTTGCATAATTTATAAGAGGGGTCATGGCCCCGCCATTTTTTCTTGTTCCATAGTTAGCAATAAAGTATGTTCCTGTTTTGAACAACCATGCATTGAACCCAGTATTTTACAGGATTCAACCCAATGGGGATAAAGATAGTAAACTTTGGATGCTAGTGCACCAACAGTGGTTGGAGGATGCCTAAGCTGCTTGCAAGAAGAGATGAGCAATGGAAAGTCAATGGGAGAAAATTAAATGAAGACTAGCAACACTACCCAAAGCAAGGCCTTTGTTGAAGATGGCATCGAAAATGGATCTGCGAAGCTAAAAAATCCTGCTTTGTGACATTTGTGAACATGCCCTTAACTAATGTACATTCTTCATGCTTAAATACCTAGTGTTAACCAAGAGTGACCAGTTCCTTTATCTGAGTCAACATGAGGCTTTGTGGTAGAGTATCTGCTTTTCATGCAAGAGTTCCCAGGTTCAGTCCTTGGCATCTCCAGTTGAAAGGATCGGAGGTGATCCTTTTAACTGGAGATGCAAAGGCCTAAACCTGGGAACGTTTGCATGAACAGCAGATTCCTGTGTTTGAACCTCCCATAATCATGTAGTGTGGTTTGTCATATCCCCTCGGTTTTTGCTGTCTTAGGGTGGGAGGGGGGGAAACAGATGATCAGAATCCCAGTAGGCTTTTTCTAGCAGTCTATATTTGATTTGGTGGATTACAAGGTTTGCAAGACTGTCCCAACATTTCCACAATGGCATTAGTTTGAAGCTAACCTAACAATATCCAGCCAAGTAGACTTTGCCCCTTCTTCTTAAGTCTTCTGTGGTTTCCTAACTCTAATTCTCTGCAGGGAAGGCAGCATGGAATATAGCAGGGGTGGCCAAACTGTGGCTTGGGAGCCGCATGTGGCTCTTTCACCAATATCGTGTAGCTCTTGAAGCCCCTACCCCGTCAGCAAACTCAGAGAAGGCATTTCTCTCTTTAAGTGTGAACCGCCCTGAGCCCGCCTCGGTGGGGTAGGGCGGGATATAAATCAAATGAAAGGAAAGGAAATAAATCACTTCTCCAAGCCAAGTCAGCTTGGAGAATGCATTTAAAGTTGCTTTCTTTCTACTTCTCCCTCCCCCATCTGTTTGCTTTCTTTACACCTTTCCTTCCTTCCTGTCTTGCAGCTTTCAGACATCTGATGTTGATTCTATGTGGCTCTTACATTAAGCAGGTTTGGCCACTCCTGGTATATAGCCTGACCTCATCAGATCTTGAAAGCATAGTAAGGTCCGTACTTGGATGGAGTACCACTGAGGAAGAGTCTGCAGAAGATAGCAATGGCAAACCACCTCTGCTTCTCACTTGCATTGAAAGCCCTTAGCTGGGATTGCCATCAGTCGGTTATGACTTGACAATACATACTTACATGTGTCCATAACCCTCTTTCTCTGAGGGATTCAAACCTTGGCTGAACCACCTCAGATGCAGGCCTTAAATGGTCCTCTGCAGGGCTTTTTTGTAGCAGGAACTTCTTTGCATATTAGGCCACACACCCCTGATGTAGCCGATCCTCCTGGAACTTACAGTAGGCCCTGTACTAAGAGCCCTGTAAGCTCTTGGAGGATTGGCTACATCAGGGTTGTGTGGCCTAATATGCAAGGGAGTTCCTGCTACAAAAAAAGCCCTGGTCCTCTGCCACAAATTCCCTGCTCAGAGAAAACCACTGATTTAGAAGAAGGTGTCTAGTGTTCTCCTGGACATGCTAGTTTTCTGTGTGAAGGGATTATTTTGTGTGTATGTAAGAGAGAGAGTGCGTGCAGAGAAGCATTCAGAAGAAGAAGAAGACTGCAGATTTATACCCTGCCCTTCTGTCTGAGATCAGAGATTCAGAGCGGATTACAATCTCCTGTATCTTCTCCCCCCACAACAGACACCCTGTGAGGTGGGTGGGGCTGAGAGGGCTCTCACAGCAGCTGCCCTTTTAAGGACAACTCCTGCCAGAGCTATGGCTGACCCAAGGCCATTCCAGCAGGTGCAAATGGAGGAGTGGGGAATCAAACCCAGTTCTCCCAGATAAGAGTCCACACACTTAACCACTACACCAGACTGGCTCTCTTTTTTGTAGCAGGAATTCAGTTATGTGACCCCCACTTCTTGCAGTCGTAAATGGCACGTCCCAGATGCCAGTTTACCACCCAGCCACGGCAGACTGTGCGTACGCACCCGCAGGTATCTTGCCGGATATACATTTTTTTGTTTGTTTACACACAGCCTCTGCTTTTCCCTTGATTGGGAGGCATCGCCAAGTGGCCGATGCGGTTTTTGCTGTTGACATTTCTGCATTAGCTGGCTTTTGTCAATCTTGGCAGGCTCAGAAATTCTATCTTAAGGGCTGCTCTTTATTAAATTTGCAAGATACAAAACTGTGACTGACAAATAGTCGCTTTTCTTTTGTGAATGCATAAATAATAAATACGGCGCTCTAAAAATAATTAAAATATTGCTCAAATTTAAAACATGGCGAAGAGCAGAGGAGAGGGGGGGGGAAGGTAATTTCCAGACAGCTTTATATTTTAAAAAGAGAGAGAGAGAGAAAGAGAGAGAGAGAGAGAGAAGAAGAAAGAAAGAAAGAGGGCAGCTGCATATTGTAAACAACTTAGAAAATGCTATTCCTCAATGGCTTTTGACAGCCTTCAATATTAAAAAGGGGTTTGAAGGAGATAAAGGAGGGTGAGAGCAGAGAGTGACCTAAAACATTTCAGCGTCTGGGGCCAAAAAAAAAAAAAATCCTCCTCATGCGGATGAAATTACAAGCAAAATAAATGACAATTTGGTGCCATTTAATGATTCCCCCCTCTGGTCTAAATTGGGCCTCCTCCCCCTTGTAGGGCTGGCTTGGGCTGTGAGAGGGGAAGAGAATGTGTCAGGAAAACTTTTGTCCAGCAGGTTCTACTATGGCAACTCCTTTATTGGGGGGACTCTGTGACATAATTCCTACTTTCTTTTTCCCACCAGCCATTATATATGATAAATAAAACAATGCCGTGGAAACAGTGAAATCTCTCATCAATGTCTTTGTGAAAAGGGTCTGGATAAATGAGCCTCCAAATCAAAGGCAGATTACATGAGTGACCATGTATCATCCTCTATGTATTGAGCATAGCCTTTGTAAAGTTAGAGCGGTAATAAAAAGTGGTATTGTGTGCTGTGAAAGGCTGTGTGGGTCTGTGCATGACTAATCTGTCTTTCTGCATTATTTTATTCAATCTTCTCTGACTTTATGCCTTTGACATTTTTGCTACACTCAGTAAATTTGAGTGAATAGGCAATTTTAAAGAATTTTTATAGGGCTTCAGAGAAGTCATATGCAGACTGTATCTTTGTTCAGATTTAACAGTTTAAATATTTCCTTTGTCTAGGATGCAGAGAAATCTTTAGCCTTCCCCCTCAAAAAAAAGGGGGGGAGGAGAAAGGAAGAGAGGGAGAAAAATGGATTCAGGGAATAAGAGGACAGTTTTTAAAAATATCATAGCACAATGTTTTCTCTTAAGACAAATATGGGTCAGCGGGCTTCTTTTGAGCAGGAACACAGTTCTGGCTGGCTTGGTGCCAAGGGGTGTGGCTTTACATGTAAATGACCTCCTGCTGGGCTTTTTCTACAAAAAAAGCCCTGTGTGAAACAATGGTGATGTCAGGGGGTGTGGCCTAATATGCAAATGAATTATTGCTGGGCCTTTTCTACAACAAAAGCCCTGTGGGTCAGACACAAACACAGCCTGATGACTGAAACATTTGTTTCCTGCCTTAATAAAGTAAAGAAATTCCACTTTTAGGCTTGGGACTTGCTTACATACTCACCCACAGGTTAAAACTTCAGCCAATTAAAAGGAATCGCCAGCTTATTTTGAACCAGATGACTGAATTGTGCACATTCCTGCTTGGAACTAAAGGCAAGTTCAGTGAGACTTACTCCCTTGTAAATATCCACGGGACCGCAGCTTAGAACCCAAACATGACTTCTGTTGAATCTGCCAACCAGGACTTTTTTTGTAGCAAGAACTCCTTTGCATATTAGGCTGCACACCCCCTGATGTAGCAAATCCTCCAAGAGTTTACAGGGTTCTTAGTACAGGGCCTACTGTAAGCTCCAGGAGGATTCGATACATCAGGGGTGTATGGCCTAATATGCAAAGGAGTTCCTGCTACAAAAAAGCCCTGCCCAACTGAGTTTAAGAATATACAGCAAATATTGCTGTTTCTTGATAAACAATCATGGTAGGGTTACCATATTTTGAAAATCGAAAAAGAGAACATATTTCCCAACTCACTACTGAAAGTACATTATATGTATTAAGGGTGTGGGGGAGAGACGCCCCATTCCTTTTGCTGAATTGTGCAGTAGCCTTTGCCTGGAGAATGTCAGACATTTTCATCTCAAGAAAACTTGTGCTCAAAATGTTGATGAGTTCACCTTTGATAGGCTTCTATAGTTGAAAAGATATCCCACTTTTTTTCTCTCCAGGCAAACGAGAGGCAGATGGCTGTGTATGATCCACAGTGCCTGAAGTTACCAGTTCTGTTTGAAATACTTCCAGGTTTAAAAGATTGGAGGCTGGCCTGCAGAAGGAACTAATCCTAGAGATGTCAGCCTCCGGGTGGGACTTGGGGATCCCCTGAAATTACAGCTCACCTCCA
The DNA here is from genome assembly GCF_032191835.1 of Heteronotia binoei. NCBI lineage: Eukaryota > Metazoa > Chordata > Lepidosauria > Squamata > Gekkonidae > Heteronotia > Heteronotia binoei. Next base: position 50,204,994 of record NC_083236.1, read on the forward strand.
GGCTGGAGAAAATGTGTTTGGGCGGGTGGAATCTATGGCATTGTACCACTCAGAGGTCCCTGTCCTCATCAGACTCCATCCCCAAATCTCTAGAAGTTCCCCAACTTGCAGCCGGCAAACCACACTGAAGAAGAAATGAATTTATACCCCACCCTTCACTACCCAAAGGAATCTAGGAGCTAGCTTACAATAACCTTTCCTTCCTTTCCCCACAACAAACACACTGTGAGGTAGGAGGGGCTGAGAAAGAACTGCTCTTGAGAGAACAGCTTTGAGACTAGCCCAAGGTCACCCAGCTGGCTTTATGTGGAGGAGTGGGGGATTCAAACCCAGTTCTCCAGATTAGAGTTCCCCGCTCTTAACCACCACACCAAACTGGGTCTCAGAATTCCAGGCCGCACACCTTAAGACTGATACTTGCTATGACCCATTTCTAGACTCTGGGCTTGACAAGTACCCAACAAACAAGAGGCTGGTGAAGTACAGCCCTAATAATCCTAGCTGTGCTATCCAGAATGCAGAAATGACAGGGGATGAAGGAGGAGTGGAAGACGAACATTCCCTGGATTCTGAGGACCCAACAAAGCAAAGAACTCCTGCACCATGATTATAGGAAGCATGGACAAGGTCCCAGAACTCAGTCATTAATTGCATGCATTGATTGCATGCTTTGAATATATCATAGGGTTGCCAATCCCCAGGTGGGGGCAGGGGATCCTGCGGTTTGGAGGCCCTCCCCCCACTTCAGGGTCATCAGAAAGCAGGGGGGGAGGGAAACGCCTGCTGGGCAATCCATAGGCTATGGAGACCAATTCCCATAGGATATAATGAATTGATCAATGGGTATCTGGGGCACTGGAGGGAGCTGTTTTTTGTGATAGAGGCACCAAATTTTCAGCACAGCATCCAATGCCTCTCTTTGAAACACCCTCCAAGTTTCAAAAGGATTGGACCAGGGGGGTCCAATTCTATGAGCCTGAAAAGAAGGTGCCCCTATCCTTCTTTATTTCCAGTGGAGGGAAGGCATTAAAAATTTGTGCGGTCCCTTTAAATGTGATGACCAGAACTCCCTTTGGAATTCATTTATGCTTGTCACAACCTTGCTCCTGGCTCCACCCACAATGTCTCCTGGCTCCACCCCCAAAGTCTCCAGATATTTCTTGAATTAGACCTGGCAACGCTAATTGATCAAGGTCTATGTCTGATGAAGAGTGCTTTGATTCTTAAAAACTTATATCGTGACAATCTTGTTGGTCTCTTAGATGCTAGTGGACTCAGATCTAACTGTTCCACCGCAGACTGACTCAGCTACCCTCTGAAACTCTAAAGGTCTCAGGTTGAGACCAGTATCTCCAATGAAATGGCCTTGGCAAAAATGGAGAAAACCTCTACATGAGGACTCAGAGAATGGCTGCCAGTTAAAGGAGGCCATGCTGTGTTAGAAGCCCTAATAATCTGACTCAGTATACTTTCATTATATCTGGTGAAAGCATATATCCTAGCTCTTAAAAAGAAGTAGCTTAAAAATCAGAGCAATGGAAAACTTTTTGTTGTTGCATTAAAAAAAAGAACATTAAAACAAAATTACAGTGGAGGAGACCTAGATGTGATGCTTTTAACATTGATTTGTAAGCCAGCTTGTATCCATGTGGAAAGGCTGTATATAAATGTGATAATGAATATATATATATATTTTAAAAAGATGGTTTAATGTTGCAATAGTGTGCAAACCACTTTTGTATGTTTGGATGAGAGGCAAAAACTGCTGAGGATATATTTTAAAATGTAGATAATTCCTCATTTCTAACTATGCATTTGTATGTATTAATTGTCATCAAGTCGCAACTGACTTAGGGAGACCCTCAAGGCAAGAGATGTTCAGAGGTGGATTTCCATGGCTTGCCTCTGTGTAGCAACACTGGACTTCCAGAGGCTTGGGAGCCACATGTGACTATGTGGCTCTTGAAGCTGACTTGGTGGAAGCATTTCTCTCTTTAAATCAGTTCTCCAAGTCAAACCAGCTGGCAGCTTGGAGAATGCACTTGAAGTTAAAGTTGCTTTCTTTTCACCTCTTCCTCCCTTCCCATCTTCCTTTCTTCCTTGGCTTGCGGCTCTCAAACATGACATTCATGTCTTGTGACTCTCAAACATCTGACGTTTACGTGGCTCTTACATTAAGCAAGTTTGGCCGCCCCTGGACTAGATGGTCTCTGTGATTCTATGACTTTCATGGTTGTCTCTGCATCACAACCCTGGATTTTGTTGGTCTCCCATCCATATACTATAGTTGGTATTTAGTAGGCCTCAGGTTCAGCAGGCGCTCACAGAAGCTCAGCTCCAGTCCTGAACCTTTCTGAGGGTTCTCCCTCCTCCTCCTCACCTACCTTGTCCATTTAACGGTAGGTGCAGCTGCATAACGATCCTTGGATTAGGAGAATGGGCAGCCAGCCAGCCACCAGGAGCTTTGGCACACCCTCAGCAGCCCTCATTAACCCCTGGAGAAGCCTGTGCTACCCTTTCTCCACTTCTTATGGGGTGGGGGGGGGCTTGCTGGGTTTTTGACTGGGGGAGGGCTGGATCTCTAGCAGGCTTTGCTCACCCAGGGCTCTCCTTTCTTGCGTTGGGTTGCTTTTGGCTGGTGGAACGGGTTGGAGGGGGCATATACTAATGAGTTATACTATTAAGCTTCACCGCCTATTTTTCTACAAAACAACCCCTGGTATTTAGTATAGTTAGGATGGTAGTAGATTTTATTTAGTTGTGCAGATGGTGCAGAAAGACTACGATGGCTGTGTCTGTCATACACAACATACAAAGCATATCAGATAGATCCACAGCATATGTTGAAGGTCCTGAAGTTCAGCCTCTCTCAGGGCTTTTTTGGTAGAAAAAGCCCAGTGAGAACTCATCTGCATATTAGGCCACACCCCCTGACAACAAGACAACTCTGTTTCTGCTCAAGAAAAGTCCTGGTCTCTCTAGTAGAAATGGATCTCAGGTATCAGCAAAGGCTTTTCTCTGCCTGAGACCCCTGAGAGCAGCAGCCAATTAAAGGAGGTAATACTGAGCTGGACAAATAGTCTGCACTGGCTTCATCTTTGCGCATCAGCCTTACACAGATCTTTGAAGCCAAGTCCTTAAACAGCGATGCCACGTAATGCAGCAGAAAGAAAGTATCGGCAGCATTTATCCTACCCGTACTCCCTGCCACCATTAACCTTTTGACGAGACCTAAATGCAATAATCATATATCTCAAAGACCCTCGGAGAAAGGGGTATTTCATCTCAAAGCAGGGAACTCTGGCCTCATACCAACTTTATATGAGCTCTGTCTCAGTCGAAATTTGCCTCGATATCTCCCATCCCAATCGAAGGGGTCAAAATTCCACACCTCCACACTAGGCTAGGTGTGGAATTCTCTTTGCTTGGCACAGCTTAGAGAAATACTGCATTGAAGATGCTAGGAACACCTTTTAAAATTCAGGGTGGAGGGAACACACACTGTAAAGATACAGGATAATGTAATGAGTTGATAAATCTCTTATAGATCTCTTTGATAGATCTCTTATAAAGGCTCCTTCTTCTCTAGCTAGCTTACCACATCTTGGGGTTGATCCCGCTGAAAGAAATGTGTTACTTTTTTGGCTCTTATCATAAAAGGATGGATAAACAAGAAGAACAGCCACTGACAATTAGCTCCATGGAGCGGTTTCCCATTGATTTATAATGCTAAACATTTCGGCTTGATCGACCCCTCTAGTTATATACAAAAAAAGGAGAGGGACAGAGAGAACCCTGTTTGCAAATTTTATTTTTAATGAAATGGTTCTCTCTCTCTCTCTTGAAGGAAAAAAAAAAACACAAAACCCCAAACCACCCCAGAAATAAATGTTTGCCAACTTAAAGGAATCCTTACCAATATTAGTTATAACCCCCTTGAAATGGCATTTGCATTTTTATAACCTTGTTACTTAAAAGTGAAACAGGAGAGGCAAAGACTCGGTGATAGCGTTCTCCCTGGGCTTTAATCCCAGCCTGAGTATTTTATGCTTGAGAGCCCCTTATGATGCTGTAACTAACCTCAAACCTGGAACAGCAGGAGGGCAACAAACCTCCGAATACAGCAATGTCATGCTTTACAGGCATACTCTCCACAACAGCATGAATGAGGGGGAAAAAAACCCAGTTGCCTAGGAAACACTCTGGTCTTAGTAATTATTACTGTAACTGTCTACACACCCCACCTATAACAGAAATGAATAATAAATTATCGTCTCTGACTGGCAGCTTTCTGTTGTTCCTCCTGCTCAGCACTGCTACCTACTGGCATGCAAAATTAATTACATACAAACAGCAGGGCCGGAGCCAGCTGGAGAAGCAGGCATGAGATCTGATGGGAAGTCTAACGGCAGGCTAGCATGAGGCAGATGAGAGATGGCCTGAACCACGGGCCCTTGTACACAGAAGGGCCTAAAACTTGAACCCAAGAGCCAGTTTGGTGTAGTGGTTAAGTGCGTGGACTCTTATCTGGGAAAACCGCGTTTGATTCCCCACTCCTCCACTTGCACTTGCTGGAATGGCCTTGGGTCAGCCATAGCTCTCGCAGAGCTGTCCTCGAAAGGGGGGTAGCTTCTGTGAGAGCTCTCTCAGCCCCACCTACCTCACAGGGTGTCTGTTGTAGAGGAGGAAGGTAAGGTAGATTGTTAGCTGATCTGAGGCTCTGAGGTTCAGAGTGGAGGGTGGGGTATAAATTCAATATCTTCTTCTCTGAGAGGAGCTCTGATATGGAAAGGATGGGCTGGGTTCAGCCAGTTTTTTCACTGTCTCATGTCTTCTGCCAATTTCCCTCTTGGGTGTTTCCCCCGGTCCCTGCCAATGCTTCACAGGCTGGAGGTGGTGAAATGGATGCGTGTGTTGCTGTTAGACTGGCATGAAACATCGCTTCTGGCACCAAAGCAGAAGTGGTGTCCTCACATGGGGGGCAACACTGTAGGATTCACCAAAATGTTATAGTTTAATCATAGAGCTTTGGGGAAATCCTAGCGTGTCCCATGTGATGACATCATTTTCAGTTTTTCACTGGAAATAATGCTGCTTGATGGCGGGACACTGGTGTGTCGCTGTCCCCACCCTCAATTCCTCCCAGAAGTTTGCCAACTGTGGCTGATGACCTTATGTGGCTACAGCCCCACCCCACATGGCTTTTGTAGACATAGACCTAACGGATTCTTAACATAGCCTTCTTACCAGGCAAGCAGAAAAGTTGTTTGGATCCAGCATGATGTCTCTTGAGATCCTGGGGAGCTGCTACCAACTGGAGTAGAGGATACCAATTGTGATGGGACAAAGGTCTGAGTTAGTATAAAGGCAGATTTGGATGTTCATGTGCAAAATACCCTTTTTTATTTTCCCTCTAAACACTGCAAGGAACTAGATGAAGGAGAACTAGATGAGATTAGGAAAAGAGCACACTCATCTATTGCACACTGCTCCCTTGCAACCCCCGCCCCCCCCCCCATGCATTTTCCATGGGCCTTGCCTAGGATGGTTCTTTGTTATTTCAGTTTAATGGAATTGAAAGAGACCTAATTTTCAAGAATCTCTAGAAGTGGCAAGCCAGTGTAGTGCAGTAACTAGAATGTCAAGCTGCGGCCTAGGAGAACTGGCTTTGAATCCCCTACTTCGCCAAGGAAACTCACTACATGTCCTTGAGTGCTCTCTGTCAGCCTAATTTACCTCATGGGGCTATTGTTGTGAGGGACATTGGCCTATTTTACCTCAGAAGGCTATTGTTGTGAGGGACAAAATGGAGGAGGGAAGAATGACACTGTAGGTCCCCAACAGGGGAAAGGGCTGCAGATAAATAAATCAAATTCTTCACATTTTCTGATGAAATCTTACAGTATTTTTGGTGCTTACCTGAAAAAAAATGTAACGAGTAAAAGCAACAAATGCAGGTTTACATACACTTGTATCATACTGACCAGAAGTTAAGAAGCTAGCATTGGTTGTGCCTCCATAAAGGACAGACTTGATACACACCCAAAGTGGCTTTCTGGCAGGGCTCTTGTTGTAGCAGGAACTCTTTCGCGTATTAAGCCACACACTCCTGATGTAGCCAATCCACCAAGCGCTTATAGTAGGCCCTTAATAAGAGCCCTGTAAGTTCTTGGAGGATTGGCTACATAAGAGGGGTGCAGCCTAATATGCAAAGGAGTTCCTGCTACAAAAAAAGCCCAGCTTTCAGGCAATGTGAGAAACACCTGCCATTTCTCTAACGTCATGTGTCCCGCCTCACACCACTGTCATTGCAAGCTGACGTAAATCGGACTTATGTCTATCTGATTATCAGGGTTTTTGGATAAATGCACATCTTACCCTTCCGCCAAAAAATGGCCAGTTAATATTATAGAACCCAATCCAGCGTGAAATTGCTATAAATAAAACCCTGTCTAGTAGTTTTGATCAATTAAACTCCATAATTAACGAAGATACTCCATTCATCTTAGGTTGTCTAATTTACAGTAGAATATTAAAGGACTTCCACTGGAAGACGAGTTTGTTTAGAAATTAGAACACACTTGGTGATGCACTGGATTTGATTTAAAAGACACAGTGGGAGTTGGCAAAATTCACATATCATGGGGTTAATGTGGGTTAGAACAGAGCTATTTGTAATACAAAAATATTGCATACCAAATACACAAGCGCACACATTCAATTTCTTTTAATCCAAGCTCATCTTTTGCTATGGTAAATGCTGAGTAAAAATGAACAGCTAACTCATTTGCTTGAAACAGAATCCAAAGGTGCTGAAGCCAGGGCTACTTTTTCTATATATATATATATATATTTTAAATAAACAGGGAGCACAGCTAGTCCTCAAAATAATGGAGTGTGAAACCAGGGCGCTTTTTTTGTAGCAGGAACTCCTTTGCATATTAGGCCACACACCCCTGATGTAGCCAATCCTCCAAGAGTTTACAGGGTTTTTAGTACAGGGCCTTCTGTAAGCTCCAGGGGGATTGGCTACATCAGGGGTGTGTGGCCTAATATGCAGAGGAGTTTCTGCTACAAAAAAACCTGTGGATTGAACTATCGGTAGTTCACAAATCTTGGCATGCTAGGATACTATCACAAAAACTGTAAATAAATGGTATAAGCATAGAGGTGAGACCCAGCGCTTTACACTTTGAAACGGCAACCATATCAAGGCACATTCTTTGTGCCATCCAGTCCCCATAACATGGTTCAGCAGAAGCCGTTTCCATATCACAAAGCACATTTCCAACTCAGCATCATCAACGGCCAACAGGAATGTACAACACTGGCACAGAAACACTTCACTTGGTGTGGAAAAGCCACACAATGAATCATATTATACATTACGGTGACAATGTGGAGAAGGTTATCAGATGAAGACCACTGAAATGCAGGTAGATGCAAAAGGAGAAATTGGTGCATGGTAGGCTTCCCAACCCCCCCCCCTGCCGGGGGACCCCTGGATTAGCAGCCTAATCCCCTGCTCCCTAAAAATCTGATAGCGGGGGTGGGGGTGGAACGGCGTCGTGTCTCTTTTCCTGCCTGGCTTCAGGCTTCTCCCTTCCTCCAAGTTACAAAGACCCGCCCACCGCCGGCCTGCTATTCGCTCCAGTCTGGCCTCCCTTCGCGAGGTGCATGCTGGGACTTGTAGTCCTTGCATCCTCTCACGTCTGCTGAGCATTATTCTCTATGTGGAGATTGATTCTCATAGGGTATAATGGGGAATTGATCTGGAGGTTTCGGGGGCTCTGGGGGAGCTGTTTTTTGAGGTAGAGGCACCAAATTTTCAGTATAGTATCTAGTGACTCTCCCCGAAGTATCTCCCAAATTTCAAAACGATTGGACCAGGGGGTCCCATTCTATGAGCCCCAAAAGAAGGTGCCCCTATCCTTCATTATTTCCTATGGAAGGAAGACATTTAAAAAGGTGTACGGTTCCTTTAAATGTGATGGCCAGAACTCCCTTGGAGTTCAATTATGCTTGTCACACCCTTGTTCCTGGCTCCGCCCTGATGTCTCCTGGCTCCACCCCCAAAGTCTCCTGGCTTCACCCCCAAAGTCCCCAGATATTTCTTGAATTGGACTTGGCAACCCTAGTGCACGGTATGGGGATGTATCCAACAAGGTTTTCTGGCAGTGAAAAAAGGAAGTAGGGGTTACCCTTTGACTACCAAAATGGCTATGCTGGGGATTATGGGAGCTGCACATACAAATGCAAGAGAAAGTTGAAGGCAGTAAAAGGAGGAGGACACAGTGTGAGATGGATTGACTCAATAAAGGCCTTCAGTTTTCAAGACTCGAGCAAGCCTGTTAATGACAGGATATTTTGGAGGTCATTAATTCGTAGAGTTGTCATATCTTGGAAATGACTTGATGGCACATAACAAATATGTACATGAGACAGGGACTGCGAGTAAAGAGGGGAACTGGGCAAAACTGAGTGGAAAATAAGTGGACAAATGGAGACCATGGAATTGGGCAAAACTGAGCGGAAAATAAGTGGACTTAACTCATGGGGACCTAGAGAACGGCAATGTGCTTTCATTTGGCCCATCCCATTTTTGGCAGGGGTAGTCAAGAAGAGAGCAGGAGCCTTCTGCTTTAGGCACATATGCCAAGGGCTTCGATGGATGAGTGTATGGGGGAAATCTGATGGAAAGACCCACATCCATTATTCAATGATCTAATAATTTTCAATTTTATTTCTGTTTGTCATGTTGCATACATTCAAGTGGTGAAAGACTTTGGCCAAAGAAAAGACCACCACTTGCTTTGAGCGAGCTTTCAAGAAGCTGATCTTCCAGTATCCTTGATTTTTTTTAAAATGTATTTAGTAATCCCATAAAAAGTTTTGTCAGTTCCTTGGTTCACAGATTTTATACTCAAAAGTTCTTGAATAACAAAACACATCACACATCTATAGAATATTTGGCATCAGGGCTTTTTTTTTTGTAGCAGGAGCCACTTTGCATATTTGGCCACGCCCCCCTGATATAGCCAGTCCTCCAAGAGCTTACAGGGCTCTTCTTACAGGGCCTACCGTAAGCTCTTGGAGAATTGGCTACATCAGCGGGGTGTGGCCTCATATGCAAAGGAGTTTTTGCTACAAAAAAAAGCCCTGGGTATAGATTTCTTATACCCTGGAGGTGAGACAGGAGGGGCTGCTTAAATGCTTCACTGAACTTCCCTGCGTGCTCAAAACTAGAACAGGAGATAACAGGCAAAGGTAGAATCCACAATTTCTCATAGGCAAGAAGAGGCAAGCATTTAGTCACAGGGGATTGGATTCAGGCAGTTTTGCTCGAAGTAACCGAATTTCTGTCTTTACTTCGTATGACATAGCTTTGGTTCATGCAAGTCTCATGATCCCCAGCATAACTTATTTTTTAGGGTGGCCCCCAAAGGGATCCTTCTTTCAGCTCTTCTGTTGGTGGAAAGGGGCGATCCAACCCATGATCTTTCCAATCTACATTCTCAAGTGGCACAGAATCAAGAAGGCTGGTGTTGGCAACTTGTGAATCAGTTTCTGTGAAGTACATACCTCAAACTCTCCGTGGCTGGTGAACACATGGAGAACTTCAGTGCCCACTGCCTCTGTACTTAGGAAAGGATACAGAAATGTCTGAGAGAGGCAGGAAAGACAAAGGAGTTGGTTGGAGCGGACAAGGGTCAGGAACGTGCCCCTTTGCCGAGAGTGCCTTTGTGTCTCTGTTGGACCCATTAAACAAGGCAATAGTCTTGACAGTGCTCTCTGGCAAAATAAGGCAGCAGAGAGCATATCAGCCACACTCCATTGCCTCAGAGGAAAAAAGCAATCAAGAAATTAAGGGGAAAAAAATAAAGAGATTAACATTGCCCTCATTATTATTTAGGTGGCAACGAAGAACCTCTGGCTTTACTAGTAAACAAAAAAAGATGGTTTTCAAGATAGATGAACAAAAAATTTTTGTGTAAAACATATGGAATATGATGAAAGATTTGGAAAACCGCTTTTCTTCAGGCCCTGCTATCAGTTTATGATACAGAGTTTATATTCCATACATATGAACACATATGAATATCAGAGATGTCCTCATATGCATATATATTACACAGCACACACTTATAAACAAGTGTCTAGGGCACTCTCACAAATAAGCAAGGGAGGTCTTTCCACAGTCTGGAGTGGAACAGTTAAGACAAGGGAGCCAGCCTTCACTTCCCATATACCCTCAGGCCCACGTATAACCACAACTTATAAGCATGGTTCCTGCTCATGGGGGTTATGCTGTAGATCCAGCCAGCTTTTCCCCCGATGAGAAAGGGTTTCCCTCCGGCCACTCAGAAAGGTTATGTTAGACATCTTGGGATCTGCAGGCAGGACCCATATGGGACAAGGACTAAAATAACGAGGGGAACTGTGGGACGTTGAGTGAAAAAGCTGGCTGCGTGACTGAATGCTCCCCAAAGCTAGTGCAGCATAGTGGTTAAGAGTGACAGACTCTAGTCTGGAGAACCAAGTTTGATGCCCCCCTTCTCCATGTGAAGCCTGCTGGGTGGCCTTGGGCAAGTCACAGTTCTGTCAGAACTCTCTCAGCCCCACTTGTCTCACAAGACACCTGTTGTGAGGAAAGGAAGGTGATTGTAAGGCACTATGAGACTCCTTAGAGAAAAGCAGAGAATAAAAAACCAATTACTACTACTACTACTTCTCAAAGACTTCCAACCAGTGGGAAACTTAGGGCTATCCTAGTTTTTGATATACAGGGATGTAACGTGGGATGTGGGCTATATTAAGAGCCAGTTTAGTGTAGTGGTTAAGTGTGTGGACTCTAATCTGGGAGAACCAGGTTTGATTCCTCACTCCTCCTCCATTTGAAGCCAGCTGGGTGATCTTGGGCCAGTCACAGTGCTCATAGAGCTGTTCTTCCAAAAGCAGTTCTCTGAGAATTCTCTCAGCCCCACTTAGCTCACAGGGTGTCTGCTGTGGGGAGAGGAAGGGAAAAGAGACTCTGAGTGAATGGCAGGATATAAATCCAACCCCCTCCTTCTCCTTCTGGAGGGGAATTGGGAAGGCCTGAGTAAAGAAGCCAGCTGGATCTATCCCTGTGTCCTGGTTCTGTTGTTATATGGATATTGAGGGATAGTGTATAGCCAAGATTCTTTTAGGAGCTAGCTCTACAAAAATAGGATCTCACTCTAACAGCATAAGGACAATTTATGCTGCAGTTCAGAGGCCTTTACAAGTTGCAGTGCCCATTCTGCAGTGGCAGTGTTCTCAGATAAGAAGCAGCGGGGCTCTTTTGTAGCAGAAACTCCTTTGCATATTAGGCCACACCCTCTGATGTAGCCAGCACTTTAAGAACTTATACTAGGCCCTGTAAGCTCTTGGAGGATCGGCCTAATATGCAAAGGAGCCTTGTAAGCGCTTGGAGGAGTGGCCTAATATGCAAAGGAGTTCCTGCTACAAAAAAGCCCTGAAAAAGCCTCTCCCTGTGTAGTCCTATGTAGCAAATTTGTTTTCTCTCATCAAAGACATACTTTATAACAGGGGACCCAATCCCCTGGGCCGTGGACTAGTACCAGTCTGTGGCCTGTTAGCAACCGGGTGGCGGAGTGAGGCAGAAACCTTCACCTACTCCTCAAAGGCCCCCATGGGGGGCAGGGATGGGGTCTGGGGGCAGCAAAACCCCCAATACTCCCACCGGTCCATGGAAAAATTGTCTTCTACAAAACCGGTCCCTGGTGACAAAAAGGTTGGGGGCCACTGCTCTACAACACTCCAGGCTCAAGCTTTTTCAGTGTTTGCTCTATGCCTCTGGAACAACCTCCCGGAAGAGTTCAGAGGGGCAGGGGTGTCCTACCCTCTGGGTGAATCCATAAGACAAAGTTAATCCAGTGAGCTTTAAGATCAGCCTAACCTGGACAAAGAAGAAATACCCTGCTAGTGGGGGGGTATAAGGGTGTTTTAACTTTTTTATATTTGTTGTTTTACGCTCTATCAAAATGTTTTTATAGTGTCACTACCTGCTTTGGCCCTTACCTGGATAGCCCAGGCTCATGAGATCTCGGAAGCTAAGTAGGGTCAGCCCTGGCTAGTATTTGGATGGGAGACCACCAAGAAATATCAGGACTCCAGGGTCGCTGTTAGCTGTTATTTTCCACCATCACCTGCACCAGAGGGGGTGCGAGCCCTGCGGGACCTGAACCAGTTCCGCAGGGCTTGCAAAACCTCTCTTTTCCAGCTCGCATTTGAATTAGGACCAGACTGAACTAATTAAATCATCGTAACTTTAGCCATCTTATGGGTAACTGAAACTGATGTTTGATAGTATGTAATTGGGATGACAGAATTTATAGCACCTATTTTTATCTATTTTAATCTATTTATGTAACTGTACTATATTTAAAATGTTGTTTATTTGTCTTAATTAAATCATGACGTGTCATGTCTGTGAGCCGCCCTGAGCCCACCTTCTGGTGGGGGAGGGCGGGATATAAGAATAAAATTTGATTTGATTTGATTTGGGTCCAGAGATGCCCAAGAGAATATATAAATATATTAAGTTAATATTTTTAAAAATGTACCACGAAGAAGCAGACCGCAGATTTATACCCCACCCTTCTCTCTGAATCAGAGTCTCAGTGGCTTACAATCTCCTTCCCCCACAACAGACACCCTGTGAGGTGGGTGGGGCTGAGAGGGCTCTCACAGAAGCTGCTCTATCAAGGACAACTCCTGCGAGAGCTATAGCTGGCCCAAGGCCATTCCAGCAGCTGCATGTGGAGGAGTGGGGAATCAAACCCGGTTCTCCCAGATAAGGGTCCGCTCAATTAACCACTACACCAAACTGGTTCCCAGATAAGGGTCCGCTCAATTAACCACTACACCAAACTGGTTCCCAGATAAAGAGTCGGTGAATTTAACCATTACACCAAGCTACGATGCTCCAGAACAGGGCTAATGAAATTGTTGGCACAATTTCTCCATGAACTTTACCTGTATCTCCAGGTGAGCAAAATAATATGACATTGAAGCTTATGAGACCACTAACCATTTGTGCAAAGCAGTAAAAAAAAAAAAAAATGACGGGTAACCCATAATGGCAGGAAAGAGGAAAAGAGAATATATCCTGTCAGACTACAGAGAAATTGATAGGATTTGCAGCATGTAAGAATGGTGAGGATTGGGTCTCAATTTTTTTTTTCCTAATTAACCAGCTCTGGTAAGATTAGATTAGATCTTAACCCCTTTGTTATATAAAATACATATTCATGCCTCTATATTTTATAGATGCACTGGTGCTGGTTACAAAATAGGTCCTACTTTTCTAGGGCATAATTTCATTTTGTTTAGCCAAGAATTCATTAAAGAAGCTATAAATAACCTCCTTTAAATATTTAGCCGTGAATAGAGGGTGGACTGGCATTGATGGCTTATTTTAGTACTAACGCAATATGCTTTAGAGCCATAAAAATCTACATTTCAGCATGCATCAAACTAATGATTAACACCTTCAATGAGGTTTGTAAGCTCCAATTACAATGTACAGATTTGCAATCTTATATCTGGATAACCAATGAAACCCTGATGAGGGTACCAGAACAGGATGGAAGGGACACAACTATCTTTTTAAAGGGGGGGGGGGAATTACAGCTATGCCCAGAACACTTGGTTCAAAGAAACCTTCATGTACTGCCAGTCCCATACTTTGTGCTGAATCCAACCAGTTTTTTCACTAGGTGCCAGATCCAAGTAGAAACTGCTGGAAATTTGGGGATGGAGCCTGGAAAGGACAAGGACCTCAGCAGGGATTCAGTGCCATAGAGTCTACCAGGCCTTGAATTCAGCAGGAGCTCACAGGAGCACAGCTCCTGAACCTGAGGGTTCCCCCTCTTCCTCCCCACCTACCTACCTTGTCCATTGAATAGTAGGTGCAGCTGCATAACAATCCCTGGATGAGCTCCACCACCTATTTTTCTACAAAATGACCCCTGGAGTCTACCCGCCAAAGGATCGATTTCCCTCCCTCTGAGAAACTGATCTTGGCTGACTGGAGATGAGCTGTAATTCCAGGGGTTTCCCAGGACCCACCAGAAGGCTGGCATCCCTATGTGAAGAAGTTGGAAGAGGTCTCCATTGACCACCAAAAATACTACGCTGGGGATCATGAGACCTGCATGGGTAAAAGTCATGTGATAGGAGGGCTATAGTAAGGAGGAGAATTAGGTGAGACCAAGTGAAAAAAGACCTGGCTGGATCCAAACCCTTTGGAACCATGTTGGCCAAGGATCTGCACACATAACAGGCGTCAGTGGGAAACATTAGGTCCAAAGGAAAACTGCATACTAGTGCGGTTAGTCAGAAGTATTCGGATGGCAAGTGTTCCTTCTCCAAATCAAATTATGTGCTTGTGCATCTGAATCCCACCTTTCCTGCAAGGAGCTCAAAGTTCTAATATAGCCAGGCAATTATGATGTAGGTTAAGGTTAGGCAAAATATTGCCAGGGCCAGCTTTAGAGTTTCTTAAGATATCGGATCAAGAATTCCTCCTCCTTCTCCCTGATATTACTATATGAGGTAACCCAGGGCTTTTTTTGTAGCAGGAACTCCTTTGCATATTAGACCACGCCCCCTGATGCAGCCAATCCTCCAAGAGCTTACAATAGGGCCTGTAATAAGAGCCCTGTAAGCTCTTGGAGGATTGGCTACATCAGAGGTCTGTGGCCTAATATGCAAAGGAGTTCCTGCTACAAAAAAAGCCCTGAGGTAACCCAATGAAACTGACCAATCACAGATTTAGGTCAAGAAGCACGACTGCTTTAATTGTTATGGAGCATGTAAAAAGCTTTGAAAAATCTACCGGGGGGGGGGGCAGTCAACAAAAACACCTTTATTCATGCCCTTTGCAGATGTGATCTGGGGTATAAATCATCTTGAAACTATTCCTAGTAGCTCTCAGAGACTGTAGTAGCATCTTGTTAATATCTTGCAAATGTGGAGCCCGGCAAAAAAGTCAGCTTCTCTGGCCACCATCTTGGGAGCCCGCATACTATAATGAAAAATAGAGGTTGGGGGGTAGGAAACACTACAGTAGGCCCAGGCCGTTAAATTGAACCTGAAGATAGTGGGGAGCTAAGGTAGCTTGTTCCTACTACAAAAATGTTTAAGAGGAAATCCTGCCTATGCGCCCTTTGCCAAGTGGAGGACACTGCTGCCGTTAACGAGCGCATAAACCATTCTTTATACAGACACTACTGAAGCCGCTGCTTAAAAGACTGGGCTGAGGGAACACTTCCTTTTGAGCACAATGACACGCTGCGCTTTGAACTCCAGTTGCAAGCTTGGGACATTTTGTAGCCGAGTTGATCTCCTGGAATAGCCCATCGCAGCCGAATTACACTGCTGAGTACACAAAAGAATGGGAGGGGTCTATCTAAGCTCCTTTGGTTTAGGGTTCAGCTCTTCTGCTGACAAGCACGTAATTTCCATTGACATTAATGGCTGTCTGGCACACAAAAGACAGAAAAAGCGAACCAGCCGCTTCGTGTTGGTAAGAATAGGGAAGATCGTTCGACAGACAAGAAACTTCTTTCTGCCCTCCTTACCCAAAGACTCGACCATTTGCTGGTGGTGGTTGATTTTTTTTTTTTTACTCGAAAAGTTTTAATTTTACAAAATACCATTTTCCATCACAAAGAAACATCCCTGCAAAGAGTACATGAACGCAGTGTTCTGTTTCATAGATTCTATGGAAGTTATTGGAGGTTTTATGCTAGTAGGGGGAAAAAAAAAACGATTTGTCAGCAGACACCTAAAAAAGCAAAACCCTACCAGAAAAACAAAACAAAAACAAAACAATGGAGAGAAGATGCAAAGCGAGTCTTACAACGCTAAACGCAAGTCATGAAATATAATTGTTGGCTCTATTTGAAAAGTTGCAAAGTTTCTTTCAAACGACCCATATGGTACGTAGAAGATCACAGCTGGTACAAAACTGCCTGTATTTAGGTTTAAACACACACACACACACACTCTCTCACACACAAAAGCCTTATGAAGATTACTCTGAAAATTATTCCAAGTGCAGTTATCATAAGGCAAACATGTACAAAGGTGCAGACTGTTTACAAGGGTATTAAAAAAATAAGGTGAGTTTGGAAGTGTTTCTTCACAGATTTTTTTTTAAAAAGGAAATACCATTGACAGAGGTCTCAGCATGAACAAAACCAACCTAACGCAGTCTGCCTTTTAAAATTTAAACTAGCTAACTGCAGCATTCTAGTCCAAACTTGGGCGGTCTAAATAGGACCTAGGTCTTCTGTTGCATTCTGGCAGCTTTGAACTTCGAAACTCTCTTCATAGCTTCCTCTGATGCTTCAGAGAGACCCTCCTCGGTTTTTCGCTCCGGAATGGTAGGCAGGACGGGATGAGCGATTACTGGGTGCGGCGTGGAAATGGGGCACAAAGGATCCTTCTCCACGACGGTTCCTGAAAAAGCCTGCAAGGAAAAGAAAGCCTCAGATGTGGATTCTGAAGATGCCACTGATGAGTTTTGTACTAAAAACCCATGCTTGCTGAGAAAGACATAGGATGGGCAATTAAAAATAACTTGAGGCCTGGGCGCTCCATTCTTTGAGAATTTTTTCTCCTCTATGTTTAAAATGATGCATGAAGAGGGTATTGCTGGGGATTTCCTTGGCTTGAACTGATGAGTTTAGGCCTGCCTATCTTATTCTCTGCCTCAGTATAATTACTATTACATGTAGTCAAAAATATGGATCTCTCTAGTAAAAATAAATATTTCAAAGGACTTAGAAATGTGTTTGTTTTCTGTCCTCTAGTCAGGGGTTTTCAAGGCAGGAGATGTTCAGAGACGGTTTGCCATCACCTGCCTCTGGGTTGCAACTAGGGTTGCCAGCCTCCAGGTGAGGCCTGGAGATTTCCCACTTTTACAACTGATCTCCAGTTGGCAGAGATTAGCTCCCCTGGAAGAAAAAGGGCTGCTTTGAAAGGTGGGTTCTATGGCATTGTACCCATGCTAAGGCTCCTCCCCTCTCCAAATCCCGCCCTTTCTCCCGGATCCACCCCAAAGTCTCCAGATATTTTCCAAAACAGACCTGGCAACCCTAGCTGCAACTGTGGTATGCCTTGGTGGTCTCCCATCCAAGTACTAACCAGGGCTGACCTGGCTTACTTTCGAAATTGGACTGACGAGATCGGGCTAGCTTGGACTATCCAGTACTACAATCCGCTCAAACTAAAAGTTACAACATACAAATTGGCAACCTACATCTTACAACTCTTTTCCCATCATCACAGAAATAACACTTAAAAAAAATCAGTTAAAGAAAATTGTAGGAAAACCAAAAGACAAGCTAATGCATATTTTTAAAAGGGAGGAAGAGTGGTGGGATACCCTATCAGTTTTCAGTTCTGCCTTGAGCCTATATTAAAACATATATATGATTACAACCAGGGCTTTTTTTGTAGCAGGAACTCCTCTGCATATTAGGCCACACACACCTGATGTAGCCAATCCTTCTGGAGTTTACAGTAGGCCCTGTACTAAGAGCCCTGTAAGCTCTTGGAGGATTGGCTACATCAGGGGGTGTGTGGCCTAATATGCAAAGGAGCTCCTGCTATAAAAAAAAGCTCTGATTACAACATACAAGCACTGGTTTCCTTTGGGCATCATTCAAAGAGATAAAGAATACAAAGTTATTGACATGCATGACGAGAGTATTATTAATCACCACTTTTCTTCATAACCAGGTTTTCCCTCTGCTCTTGGCCTCTTAAAAAGAATCTGTGCATTTTTGGTTCGAGAAACATTTGACGAATCTCTCACTTTCAGGTTCTCATATGAGGATTGATTAGGCTTCCCAACCCTCCCGCTCTGCCGGGGGACCCCAGGTTTTTCAGCCTCTTCCCCCGCTCCCCAAGAAAATGGGGACTTGCTGGCCTTTCTGTCGGCCGGGGAGAGCCCCCCGCCCAGCGCAGCGCAGATGGCTGGTGGCCTCGATCCCCTCGCCGGCTCTTGGGCGGGACTCGTCGGACCCCCTCCCCGCCGCCGGCTCTGCTCCCGGGTTCATTGGACGGCGCGGCGGCCATGCCCTTCCAGGCCTCGCAGGACAACGAGCTGCCAGCCCTGGGCCGTCCGCTGCACCTGGGGATGCTCTACGACTGACGCTGCGACACCTTTGTGCCAGGCAGGTACCTCGCCCTTCGGAAAGCGCCGCTGCACTTGCAGACCCCAGAGATTCGCCTCCTGCATTTAGGCGTCTTCAGCCTTAGTCATGTAAAGTGTCACAAACTTCCCTAGGTCTTAGTTACCCTTGGGATATCCAATCAATATATTATTTTAGGGGCACACACGTCAGACCACCTTAGAAATAATTTCCCTAAAACTAGACACACTCTGCCTCATACAGTTTCACCTCATACAGTTTCACCTGGCAATGTTCTCTCGGCATTAAACGCTGCACCCCCATGGTCTGTGGGCTTCCTTCGCTCTGGGAAATGCTGGCCATTTCTCTTGCTGCCTTCCGCAGACTTCACTTCTCCAAGACTTGGTAAATATTGCCTTCCTCAAATCAGTTTCCCTGCTGTGTCATTTTATTTTCCTCTTAGGTGTGTGTTCCCCATGTGCTCTGCATGTATGTTTTTTGCTGTTTTCTTTTTTGTAATAAAATACCTTTCCTGTTGTACTTCAGTCTGGTTCATTTTCAGAGTTACCCCTTCTTGTTTGCCTCCAATTATACTAATTCCCCCATTTAATTTGGAGATCTCTAATTTGGGTAACAATGTATGTAGGACTTTCTTGGCCTTAGAGCTTGGGGATGGAAAAAAACCCCAGCAACACCATTTCCTGTGCCAGGTGAAACTTAGAGATCACCTTTGGAGGAAAGTCCAGGCTGGGATGAAGCAGAATATTCTCATTAAAGACACAGCTAACTCCTTATGTATCAGGGAGAGTAGGTACTCTAAGACCTGAACTAAAGGGCAGGTAAAAGGAGATAGCCATTTGCACGAGGCTGTGGACTTAAACTGGACTCTCTTCCTGGAATATGAGCACCTGGTAGAAAACTTTCTAGCTTGAACTAGGATATTGTGCATGTCAGAGGAGAAATGCAACCAAAGGGGCATATCCTCCACACTGTAAGGTGTAAGAGGGTCACATTGTGGTGCAGAACAGGCCCCTTCACAATTAAATCCACTTCAATTTGCATTTGATTATCCCAGATGGTGTGGCCTAAAATTAGGGTTGCCAATCCCCAGGTGGGGGCAGGGGATCCCCCAGTTTGGAGACCCTCCCCCCGCTTCAGGGTCGTCAGAAAACGGGGGGAGGGGATGGAAATGTCTGCTGAGAACTCTATTATTCCCTATGGTATTCCCATAGAAAATCATGGATAATTGATCCGTGGGTATCTGGGGAGGCTGTTTTTTGAGGTAGAGGCACCACATTTTCAGTATAGCATCTAGTGCCTCTCCCCAAAATACCTCCCAAGTTTCAAAAAGATTGGACCAGGGGATCCAATTCTATGAGCCCCAAATAAGGTGCCCCTATTCTTCATTATTTCCTATGGAAGGAAGGCATTGAAAAGGTGTGCCGTCCCTTTAAATGTGATTGCCAGAACTCCCTTGGAGTTCAATTATGCTTGTCACAGCCTTGATCTTGGCTCCACCCCTAATGTCTCCTGGCTCCACCCCCAAAGTCTCCTGGCTCCACCCCCAAAGTCCCCAGATATTTCTTGAATTGGACTTGGCAACCCTAGGATTGATACTTTCCTTTCTTCCTTCTCAGAATGCTGAGATAACCAGCTGCTCCTACCATCATTTACACTAATCTAACCTCCAACATACCGTGTGCACATGAACACATGAAGCTGTTTTACTCAGAGTTGGTCCATCAAGGTCAGTACTGTCTACTCAAGACTGGAAGCAAGTCTGTAGGGACTCAGGCAAATGTCTTTGACATCATCTATCCCCTGAGCCTTTTGGCTGGAGATGCTGGGGACTGAACCTGGGATCTTCTGCATGCAAGGCAGATGTTCTACCACTGAGCTGTGCACCCTCCTCCTCCCCTTTTATGTTTGCTCTTTGCCTGGACTGGGCAGGGTTGAGATTCACACTAGGCATCCACAGCATGACACTTTTCTTCTCCACGCTTTTTCTTCTTTTAAATAGCTGGTCTGAAGAAGAGTTCTAGAGAACTTTCGTGACTTATGGTAACCTCCAAAACCTCCCATCATTACCAGCCTTGTCCAGGTCTTGCAACCTGAGGGCCATGACTTCCTTTATTGAATCAACACAGTTCATGTTGGATTATAACAGGTGGGCGGTTTAAGCCGCCCCGGGGAACAGGAGGCAGGTGGATCAAAAAAGTGCATCCACATGCACACATCTGCCTCCCGTCCCACCAGGGCCGGGTCGAAGCTGCCTCGGAAAGGCACCACTTTGCAAGTGCCGAGGTGGCTAAATTCCGAGGTGGCGTTGAGGTGCTTCCCAGTTGTCTGGAGAGCCGGGAAGTTCCTGGAGAATGGCCAGGAGGCGCACAAGTGCTCCGGAAGCTCCTGCGGGGCATACGCAGTCTGTCCCTGTTCTGGGCACGGTTGTGTGCCATCTGGAGGCTCCTGGCTGCTCTGTTTCCAGCTGGCTCTCTTTGGGCAGCTTCATGCTGCCCCGAGCTGGCCGTCTATTGTTGACCATTGGGTCTTCCTCTTTTCCTGCTGCCTTCAACTTTTCCTAGTGTTATTGTGTTTTGATATTTCGGCTGGTGTTAATAAAAGGTAGTACATGGCCTTTTTTTTTGGGGGGGGGGGGAGTTCGCAGTTCTGTGTAATTGCCTCTGATGTCAGGATATCATTAGTCAAAGGAAAATACCTGAAGCTTATTCTTATAACAGGAGAAAGAAAAGACATCCAATGCCATGAAAGTCATTATATTTCAGAACCTTTTTTTTAAAAGCACAAAACAAAAGCCATGCTTGTTCCCATTTAGTTGTGTGTGCAAGAAAGCAAAGCAATCTGCAGCCTGTTGAAGCCGCTTGTGAAAAGCTCCATTAAATTTAATGGGGTTAGATCCAAGCCACTGGGCTGGATCCAAAGATTTCCCCACTCCTCACACAGCTAGAGTCCTAGGACCTAATAAAGGTATCCTTCTGTTCATGGAAGGATACCTTTGGACCCAACATTGTTTCCAACTCATTTTGTGCTCTAGCAAAAAAAAAAAGGGGGGGGGAATGAAAAAGGGGAAATCATATATGTTTGACACGTCCGCTACAAATAACTGAAAGCCAACCAATTACAACTCAAAAGAAGCAAAGGGAAGATTCCTTTTGGCACTATTCATTCATTATATCAGCAAACACAAATGAATTTAAAAGTATGTGTTACTCTGAATTGAACCTCCTCAGTACACTACTCATTATCGAGGAGGGGGGGGGCGACATATGAAGCTCCCTTATACCGAATCAGACCCTCAGTCCTTCAAAGTCAGTATTGCCTACTCAGACTGGCAGCGGTTCTCCAGGGTCTCAAGCTGAGGTTTTTCACGCCGACTTGCCTGAACCCTTTTTAGTTGGAGATGCCGGGGATTGAACCTGGGACCTTCTGCTTACCAAGCCGATGCTCTACCACTGAGCCACCGTCCCTTCCCGATAATGTAATTCCTCCAGTAATTCCTAAGTATTATTCCTAAGTAAATAACTCAAAAGCAAGTTCCATTGATATAACAGGGAGTTAGTTGCCTCCAGAAGAAATGAGGTGCTGGATGTTATTTAGAAAAAGTCAGTCTTTTTTTAGCCTCTATATGCTAATTACAGGGATATGGGATAAAGGGTCAATTTCAGATGTGATGCTTAGAGATGTAAAATCTGCAAAATTTTCTTTTGGAAAAATTTTCTTTTGGTACTCTAATGGAAAAATTGGGAATAAAGCCTTGGAAAAAATCTGAGATTTTTTTTTCCTGAATTCCAACCCCCCTCCCGCCCTCGGGGCCTTCACATCTCTACTGATACAGCTTGCATGCTTTGGTATACAAAGAAAGATTCTTACAAGGAATATAATTTCTCCTCTTTGAACTTATTCCCAGTTCTGGCCAAGGAAGATGCTAACAAGATCTAGAGCACAAGCCCCCTGACCTTTGTTGAGCCTGTGGGCCCTGGTGGAATTCAGATATAGCATGGTGGGGCACAAAATAGCTGCCTCTCAACTGCCACTGCAGTAGGTGGAACCAGCCACAAAATGGCTACTGTGCTTACCTTCAATCAAGCAGTGAAGAGCCATGTGCAGTGGTGGCAGCCCATCAAACCTCCAATGGCCAATCAGAAGCCTTGATGGGCAAAAGCCCCACCTGGTCCTGCTCAGTTTCTAAAAACACTTGGCAGGCACCAAGAAAAGTGCTGGTGAGCACCACAGCACCTATGGGTGCCACCTCAGGGACCCTGATCTACAGTAAAATATAAAGAACTACATTGATACGTATCAAATTTCTTACCTGTCCTGATACTTTTTTTGCATTACAGAACAAATGAAAAATCTGTACCTCATAAGTTTCTGACACGGATGATGGTATCTTTTTGGACAGGTGCTCCTGCTCCCCTTCCTCCTCTTCCTCCAAGATCCCTTCGCCGTTATCACTGAAGGTAGCATCCTCGTAGCTGACACTCCGCAGAATTCCTCGTCTCTCATCAAACTCCACAGTGCTGCTTTCGCTGGTGTCGCTACAAACACTATTCTCTCGGCTTCGAGACTTCAAGATTGATTTACGAGGGACATATTCCCCATTCACAACATCAACAAAGACTCTGTAAAAGGAAAAATGTTAGTTTTAATAAACTACCGGGTGGGGGAGGGGAGAGAGAATCACATGACAAATTTGCAATAATTTCACTCTGTCTTCGGTACAAATTAATTATGATGACTTTTGCTTGCCCAGCCGAAGCTTTTAAAGAGGCACTGAAAGGAACAACAGCTTTAGCAAGACAGGTGAGAGTAGGTTAACCCTGCCTCTTCTGAGTGGCCACTCATCACTTTTCTTCAGAATGAAATATCCACAGTCAAAGGGTTCATGCGACTATTGGCTATTTTACAAGCAAAAATTGTAAATCAGGAGTGGAACTATTTTATGGAGAAAGGCTTAGCCCCCTCTCCCCTTTGGTGTTTGATGACTAAATTTGTCTTCAAAGAGGATAATGTAAGAAATTTCAGATCTGGGTTGTTTTCCCATATGGTTAGCTTTACAGGAGAAATGGCTTTAGAGTAGCATTGTATGGTGAGGGGAATTTCTTTTTCCAAAAGTCTCTTTTTTAGATATAGCCATTGATTCCTCTTATTCTTAAAGAGGAATTTCTCTCTCTCTCTCTCTTTTTTGTTCTTTGAATATAAGTCAAAGCACCCTTTCGTAACGTCATCCCTTACAGTTGTTTTCTGATCTACACCTAGAAGACTGAAAGGAAGGTTTGGGAAGACACTGACCGATTTCTCACTATGCTTGTTCTGGTCTCAGAGTCCTTTTTCCTCTGGCGCTTCAATTCAATTTCGCACAAGCTGCCACAGAGCTGTGACTTGCCCTGCCTTTTTCCCGCAGAAAGCAAGATCCTCTGAACAGTGATTTCTGCTTGCCATGGAAAAGAGACGGGACAAGTCACAACCCTGCAGCAGCTTGTGCAAAATCGGACAGACGCGCCGGGGGGGAAAGGGCTTTGAGACCGGAACAAGACTAGTGAGAAATTGGTTACTGCCTGCGTCTGAGCATCTATAGAGTGGAATTCAGAAATTATGCTAAAAAATTCCCTTCCTGCCCCTCCTCTCATCGAATTTCTCTTTCATAAACTGACCAGAAACAGGCTCAAAATTTCCAGAGAGAGAAGAGCAATGGATTGCTGGATTTTCCTTTGCTGGGAAATTAAGCAAAGGAATTAAGAGACTTTGTCTTAACAACAGTACTTTAGAACCTGGTGCAGAAGCAATTTGAGGGAGGGGGGAAGACACTTACAGAATTGTCATATTGAGACAGCTCTTAGATCCATCTAGCCCAATATAGTCTAGTCTAACTGCCAGCAAATAGTGAAAGGCCTTTTCTCACCATCTTAAATTGGATATATTTCAACTGAGATCTTGGGACAGTTTTATCTAAGGAGTTTTACATACAAAACATGGACTATCTTTGTCACGTGCTTACTCCAGACTTATGAAGCAATGCAAAAAATAAAGAAATGAACAAAAGAGAGAAGAGAAATATCAGAACTATCACTATAAAACATCATCAGCTTCTTAAAAATTTCACTTAGAACAAGCTTACTTATATAACCCCTCCAACAATATTCATCTAACTGCTATGAATCACATTTCCCAGATATATGTACAACTGACCAAGGTAAAAAAACAACACAATTACTACTCAAAATGTTACAGCTTCACTGAAATGGATTTGGAAAGTGAATCCCATTCGTAGACAGGCTGTATAGGTACTCTCTGTAACTTCTGGAATCCCTATCACAAGGGTGACCAAGGAACACTTGGTGGCTCTCAAAAGGGAGAGAAAGTTCTACTTTTGATAGAATATGAAATATAGGAGCCATGCATGTGAAGTACTGAAGCTGGTGCTATCTCACAGTGTAGCAGTCTGGCAAAATTAAAGGCAGATAACTGGAAATGCCAAAGGAGAACCCTGAACCTATGAATAGGGAGGTGCAAATGAAGTTCACAGACTCAACTAACTGACTTTTTAAACAGGATGATTCAATCATTTAAAATATTAATGTCCTGTAAACTGTTAGCAAAACTTGTCTATTGAGATGGATGCATAGCTGTTCCAACCATACAGTTTAAGTTCCCTTGTGGACTTAAACTAGATCCAAAGAGGGACAGTCCAATACAGCGTGCCAAACAACCTTGAGAAGTCCTATTTTAACCCTCAGTATGGAGGACTCATTACTGAGGCTTTTTTTGTAGCAGGAAATCCTTTGCGTATTAGACCACACCCCACTGACGTAGCCAATTCTCCTGGAGCTTACAGCAGACCCTGTATTAAGAGCCCTGTAAGCTCTTGGAGGATTGGCTACATCAGGGGTGTGTGGCTTAATATGCAAAGGAGTTCTCACTACAAAAAAATTCCTGCATTACACACGTATGAAAACATAAAAAGCAGTAACTGCTCAGTGTCTCCCAAACCTATACATCAGTGAAATGAAACACAAGTTCATTGTTTTTCCAATTCTCATCTTGTTTTCAAGAAGCCGTCTCACATTGAGTTAATAATTGCATAATATGAGTAATACCAAATAAGTGCAAAATTCCCACCAGCTGGAATCTGATGTACAAAAGGTCCTCGAACAAGCTATATAAATTATGTTAATTACATATAGCTCAGGAGGGGTATTAACTGTGGTCCTCTAGCTCGTGGTGGATTTCCAACAGTACTGTACTAAGCAGTGAGAATTATGAACCAGCCAGTAGCTGCCGTACCGATAAATGTCTGCTGGTGTTTTGATGTTGGGCAACTCAGTCGCGGAGTGCCCGTTGCCATTGCTATTCTTCCGCTTGCGCTTGGCCTCTTCTTTCTTTTCGCTGAATTTCAAGGTGGTGTTTTTTCCTGTGTTTATTCGTACCTGAAGTGAAAAACGCACATTAGTCATGAATAATCAGGTTTTTAATCGAGCGAGTAAAAGGCGAAATCTTGGTCTCTAATCAGCCGGATGTGTCAATTAAGTCAAACATTAAGTTGCTTGGAACCTCTGCACATACTGTGTGCAACTGCTGGTCACCATGGACGACTTTAATGTGATCATCCTAAGATTACACACTGCTGATCTTAATAGTTCTAGCCATGTCTATTGAACCAGGACAGGGCTGACCAAACTGTGGCTCAGGAGCCACATGTGGCTCTTTCACAAATATTGTGTGGCTCTTGAAGCCCCCACCACCCCATCAGCTGGCTCAGAAAAGGCATTTAAAGTTAAAGTTACTTTCTTCCCACCTCTCCCTCCACCATCTAGTTTTTTTATTTCTTTCCTTTCTTGTGGCTCTCAAACATATGGCGTTCATGTCTTGTAGCTCTCAAACATGTCATTTATTCAATGCGGCTCTTAAATTAACCAAGTTTGGCCACCACTGAACTGGGAGAATGGGCTGTATTGAGAACTGCAGGATCAGTTATGTTTGGTTGGGACTTGTGAACTTTCAGCAACCTTCATGGATTCTCTAAGCCTCTGTTCACCTCTGTATAAGTTCCCTATTTCATTGCTCTCCTTCACAGAAATATTCCCAGTTCTGCAAAAACCAACCACATTGCAAACAATTTGTGTACACTTGTGCAACTGGTACTACCTGATAAAACTCTGAGCTTCCTTGGCTGCTGCAACTGGATTTTAAGAGTCCCAAAGATATGCATGAAAAAGGCTGTTTGCTTTGGAGAGCTTCTTGGGCTAAACCCAGGTTCTTGGGAGACTTCAGGACCCACCTTCAGCTGATGGGTCTCCCAAATGTATTACTCTAAGATACCCATCAAAAGGGCAATCTTTTCCCTTTGCCCCCTCATGGATAGCCCTTTGCTACCAGTTTGGAGAGCCAGTTTGGTGTAGTGGTTAAGTGTGTGAACTCTTATCTGGGAGAACCGGGTTTGATTCCCCGCTCCTCCACTTGCACCTTCTAGCATGGCTTGGGTCAGCCATAGCTCTGCCAGTGGTTGTCCTTGAAAGGGCAGCTGCTGTGAGAGCCCTCTCCAGCCCCACCCACCTCACAGGGTGTCTGTTGTGGGGGAGGAAGGTAAAGGAGATTGTAAGCTGCTCTGAGACTCTTCGGAGTGGAGGGCGGGATATAAATTCAATATCATCTTCTTCTTCTACCTGCTATCATATCTACCAAAGAGAAACGAAGTTCTCCTCTGTTCAGTGAGCAGAAGAGTCGGCAGGTTCTCTCTGGATTAGCTAGGGATCATATGTGATGGGGGAGAAAGTTGCATTTGTTGCAGTTAGCAACAGGTCAAGGGCAACTGCTCAGTGGTAGAACATCTGCTCTGCATGCAAAAGGTCCCAAGATTCAATTCCTGTTTGAACTGTTTACTTTTTATAATAGTTTCACAGCTTATAAAGGAGCTATGTCCTGAAGCTGGGAGGCTCTTCTCTAAGGAGAAAGTTGAGTTTACCAGCACCACGTTATAACACTTTGCCGTCTAGCCTCCAGGTATAAGGGACTCCACACCTGATAAAATAGAGGAGAGGTGATCAATCTAAGTCAGTTTGGGTCCCCAATGTGATGAAAGTAGGGCAGGTCTTTTGTTGTAGCAGGAATTCTTTTGCATATTAGGCCACACCCTCCTGATGTAGCCAATCCTCTGAGAGCTGTAAGAACAGCCCTGTAAGCTCTTGGAGGATTGGCTACATCAGGGGTGTGTGTCCTAATATGCAAAGGAGTTCCTGCTACAAAAGAAGCCCTGAAGTAGGGTATAGATTAAGTAAATAAAATCAAGTGCCTGCACCTAAAAACCACGTCGGGATTGCAAGTGGATTTCAGTGTGATTTTCTTCCTACACCTTTATTTTATTTTAATTTGATGAATGAGGATGTAGATTAGAAAAGCAAGTTTGTCCCATTGCTTGATTATTCCAAGGGGGTGGAAAAAACCTTAGAATCCTTGATGACAATCTGCAATTTCTACTCACTTAAAAAAAATTACTGGCCCTCATGATTATGGGGGGAAATGTTAATAGCACTCCTAATTCAACAGACATCGCAGTACAAACCCTTTTAGGTTCCACAGTGTGAGAGAAATATATCGTCGGTACGGCATCTTCGGAAATGGTAAATTCATTCTCATCATCGCTGGGGTAATGACTCGTGCCGTTAGTCTGATCTCCAAACAATTCTGAGTTGGTTACTTCTGTTTGAGAGTTGCCCTGAGTATTAGGTTTTTCTTCACCCTGAACCACATTCACGGCTGTCTTCTCTTCCCTCTCTTCTTCAGAGGAGGAAATGTCTTCTCCATTTGCCTCAACAGTATTGGAGGTCCTAGGAAAACAATGAAGCGGTAAGAAAATCAGGGAGGCAGAAAAAAGTTGGTTCCAGTTAAATCCCCTAAATCTAGCACAAAGCCCATTCCTGAATTCTGCTCCAGGTATTCTGACAGCTTTTGGGGGAGCGAGAAGGGAAGCAATCCAAGTGAACCTTCCATAGTATGATTTTTAATGGTGTATCCTACTGCTGATTTCCCCATGGTTCCCTGCTCGTAACTGCTTGACTGGAGACATAATTGCTGATAACAGACGGGCGGTTTAAGCTGCCCCAGGGACGGGAGGCAGGTGAATCAAAAAAGTGCATATACACGTGCACATCTGCCTGCTGTCCCTGTCCCGCATGCAGCCTGTTCAAGGCCGGATCGAAGCCACCTCAGAAAGGCACCACTGTCAAAGTAGTACCTAAATTCTGAGGTTGCTTCGAGGTGCTTCCCTGGCCGTCTGGACAGCTGGGAAAGCGCCTGGGGAGCAGCCGACAGGCGCACAAGCACTCTGGAAGCTCCTCCAGGGTGCATGCAGCCTGTCCCTGTTCTGGGGGCAGGCCATGCTCCACCCGGAGGCTCCCGGCTGCTCCTTTTCTAGCCAACTCTCTTCCGGCATGGCTTGATGCCTCCCTGAGCCGGCTGTCTGTTTTTGACCAACAGATATCATATCTTGTACCTGTTGTTCCTTGTTAACATTTTTCTTCCAGGAAATTTTACCTTGGCCAGTCAGTACAAAATTCACAATAAACTTAAGAGAGACTGCTTATGCCATTTGTCATCCCTTCTCTTTGTTTTTTAAAATACCATGCCAATGCTGCTTTTGTGCTATTGTATCTATCCATCCATCCAATATTGCTATTATTGTCCATAAGCTAATTTTCCCAACAGAAATTAAGTCTATCCCATTGTCAAGGCTGCAACTCAGCTCTTTTTGACATAATGCATCAAATTTACTCAATTTATTCAATAACAGAAATGCGGCATTATTTTAGGTAAGAAAGTGCTAAAAGAAAGCCAAACCAGCAATTCTTCTGTGGAAGGGACCCTATATACACTGCAATCTGAGAAGTGTAATAAAGCTAGTACAACTACTGGCAGCTGATGTTCATTGAGATGTTAGAGATCTTTGACACCTTTATGGACCTACAAAACTCAGCTTTCCCTGGGAAGAAGCAAAATGCTACTAAAGCACTTTATGTCAGCAGTGCAGATGCCTCCTACAGTTAAAACAAATGTCTAAATGCTTAGATGTGTCTATCTGTTCCTACATGTCAATACTAGAGCAGATCTGTATTTTTAACTCCTTAGCTGCTTCGTTAAAAGATGAAGACAATGCCTAAATAAAAACAAGTATACAAGTTTTAACTTTTTCCCAGACCATGAAAAACTCTGACTTTCCTGTTTTCTAATTAACAGAAATATGGCTATAATCATGGAGGGATAGACAGACAAAATATGACACTACCTATGCTCTACAGCGATAAGAGTCAGACTTTAATCACCATGTATAGGCAAGAACTGTTCAAAGCAAGAACCATTCAGAAGCGGCTTGCCATAGCCTGCATCTGCATACCAACCCTGGTCTTCCTTGGTGGTCTCCCATCCAAATACTAAACAGGGTTGCTTCGCTTCTGACATCTGCTGCAAATAGGCTAGCCTTGGCTATCCAGGGCAGGGCATTCAGAGAAGTAATCCCTAGTATATTTCCTCCATCATTATTAAGGACCCAGTTCTGATTTAGGAGAGGAGCCCCATGGCGCAGGTTGATGAAGCTGCAGTACTGCAGTCCTAAGCTCTGCTCACGATCTGAGTTTGATCCCAGCGGAAGCTGGGTTCAGGTAGCCAGCTCAAAGTTGACTCAGCCTTCCATCCTTCTGAGGTCAGTAAAATGAGCACCCAGCTTGCTGGGGGGAAAGTGTAGATGACTGGTGAAGGCAATGGTAAACCACCCCGTAAAAAGTCTGCTGTGAAAACGCCATGAAAGCAACGTCACCCCAGAGTCGGAAACGACTGGTGCTTGCACAGGGGACTACCTTTACCTTTTTTTTTTATTTAGGAGACGTGTCTGGCCAAATTGAGGGCCAAGCTTTGGTCTAGGTAAGTTGTAAAATATTTTAATTTCTTTAGAAGGGAGAATGTTACCATGTGACTCTTTTAAGATACCTGTAAAGTTCACCACAGATCTCTTCTTGTCTCTCAAGTTCATCGAGTCTGGCCCAAAGTTCCAAATCAGATTTCAAGTCCCCACTGAACTTTTCACCAGTTCCATTTTCTTGAAGATCTGCCTGAAAAGCATCTGTTTTTGGCTTTGAATGGGGTTTGTGAGCAGTTCTATGCTTTCCTGGGTAATTAAGCAAACAAAAAGCAGAATTAAAAAAAATGCTATTACCAAGACAATGCAAGGGAAAGGAAGGGGGTAAGACAATTGTTACTAAGGAATCTAGGTTTAAAAATTTTTCTGCTGCAAATTACAACTAAAGTGTTTAAGCAGTTCTGCCAATGAACCAGAACACTGTGCCAGAGTAATAGCATTTAGTACTACCCAAATGCCAAGACAAAAGAACAAAAAACTCCATTCCCCCTTAAACCAGGAGACAATAATCCTGGGATGTTCTCAATGTAATCATCTTTACACCTAACACTAATGCAATCTGTGACATATGGTGCTCCCCCAACAGCAGGACAGATGAGATAGGTGGGGTACAGAAGGAAATGGGGGGGGGTCTAAAACCCTGTGGCACCCCTAATAACTGGTTGAGCAAATCAAGCTTGATTTTCAGCTTTTTTTTAAAAAACAATCTATTATCAAATACCTTGGTTTGCCCAGGGTGAAATCTCTCATGGCAGATTTCAATATACTTCAGGCACAATGCAGGAAAATTACATAACAATCTCCAGGACTTTTTTTTTGTAAGCAGGAATGCACAGGAACACAGTTTTGGCTGGCTTGGCAGAAGGGGGTGTGGCTTAATACGCAAATGAGTTTTTGCTGGGCTTTTCCGACAAAAAAGCACGGTGTGAAACAATGGTGATGTCAGGGGGTGTGGCCTAATATGCAAATGAGTTTCTGCTGGGCTTTTCCTGCAAAAAAGGCCTATGTGGAACAATGGTGATGTCAAGGGTGTGGCCTAATATGCAAATGAGCTCCTGCTGGGCTTCTTCTACACAAAAAGCCCTGACAATCTCCATATTTGGAACCCTTTCACATGCATGCACAAAGCTTCCCTATGCTGAGTTAGACCATCACAGTCAGCGTTGTCTACTCAGACTGGCAGTAGCTTTCTAGTCCCTCCATAAAAGGTCTTACATATCCCTTACTAATTGATCCTTTGAACTGGAGATGCCTGGGATTGAACCTGTGACCTTCTGCATTCTAAGCAGATGCACTGCCTTTGAGCCACAGCCTCTTTCTAAGATACAGTTGACTGCTACCATCTTTGTCATGTTTTACTAATGTCCATCCAATTCATCTGCACTTTTGATGGCTGGGTTTTCATTGTTTATATAATTTGATCTTTGCCTTGTGGGTTACTTTTAAATTTAATTAAGAAGATATTGGATTTATATCCCGCCGTATACTCTGAATCTCAGAGCGGTCACAATCTCCTCTACCTACCCCCCCCCCCTCACAACAGACACCCTGTGAGGTCGGTGGAGCTCAGAGAGGTTTTTACAGCAGCACAGGACAACTCCTGTGAAAGGTATGGCTGACCCAAGGCCATTCCAGCAGGTGCAAGTGGAGGAGTGTGGAATCAAACCCGGTTCTCCCAGATAAGAGTCTGCGCACTTAACCACTCCAGTTTGGTGTAGTGTTATGCATCAATCCAACTCAGTTGCCGGGTCCCCCTAGCCATTGGTGGGGAGGGAGGAACTGCCAGCTCCAGGTTGGGAAATTCCTGGAGGGGGTGGAGCCTAGGGAGGATAGGAACCTCAGGAGGACACAGTGCCACAGAATCCACCCTCCAAAGTAGCCGTTTTCTGCAAGGGAAGTGATCTTTGTAGTCAGAAGATAAGCTGAAATTCTGGGAGATCCCCAAACCCCTCCTGGAGGCTGGAATCCCTAGGACTCCAACTTGAACGCCCAGTTCTTTGCATCCTTTTGCTCTCAAAATTCAAAATAACCACAGAATATCCAACATCTTCTGGATTCTTCAGAGAAGTCACTCACCAGACGCTTTATTTCATTGGGCTGCAATGCTGTTAAACCGTGCATGTAAATATGTCTTCCAGTTTCCAAAAGCGCCAACACAACCCTAACTTGACACGTTTGCAAGTTACCCCATTAAAATGGAGACAACATGTTTTCCCCCTATTGCAAAAACTAATAAAAGGAACGTCAGTGTGGTACATAAAACCCCAACTGCCTCACACATTAAAAAACTCACCTTTTGTTTCAGTGCTGCTGTTTTCACATACTTCTCTTATATCAGCAAAATCGCCTGCTGCCTAGTTGGGGAAAAATTGAACCCAATGAGTATTTGTGCAATATGATACTGCACGCTAACAGTCAACATCTGTGGCCAGGATCCAAGGATCCTACACACTGCTATCGTCACACGTCAGAGAGGGTCTTGGATTTCCATTTTTCAAACAGCAGTTACCCAACATGTCTGGCAAGCAAGTCAAGAGGAAGAGTGTAAGGGGTGCAGCTAATCATTAAGGCACTGGTGTAGCATAGGGGCCAAGCTGGGAATCAGGTTACTGTTTAAAACAGGAGTGTCAAGCATGCGGCTCAAGGACCAGATCAGGGCCCCGGAGGGCTCTTATCAGCCCCGTGAGCAAGTCTTCTCCCTTCTCCCTCTGTGTCACAGCTTGCTTAGCCAGGATTTCTCAAATGCACAGAAGCTACAGAGCAAAGCCTATATTTTCCACATTGGCTGAGGCTCCTCTCTTGGGAAGGAAGTGGTGGGGGGAGTTTGCTTTGATACTGACCACAATCTTGCAAGAGTGCTAATACTTTAAGCATGTTCCATTTTTTAAAAAAAAATTTAATTGTGTTTGTCTGTGTCCTTTACAAAATTTATATCTCCGCTACCTGGGATTACATCTTATGGCACACATGGCCCATCCTGACAAGGTCTCGTTTATGCCAGATTCGGCCCTCATAACAAGTGAGTTCGAGACCCCTGGTTTAAAACTTTATCTCGGTCACAAATTCAATAGGCAGTCTTAGATGTGCCCCCCCCCTTGTTCTCAGCCCCTCGTCTGCAATACTGTACTAGTATACCTTACAGGGATGTTGTAACCATTAGTACAACAATGTATACAAAGTGGATAACAAGATCTTCAAAGGTCAAGTCACACTGGGTGTGCATGACAGTTATTAGGTCCACCTACAGCAGCTCTGTGGCCTTGAACTACAGTAAGAACAAGCCTGAGCCCTTTATTGCATTCTTTCCATGAATTCATTGCTTTTCACCACTTTTATGAAGCCCCATGTTTTTGGCACAAC
This sequence comes from Heteronotia binoei, assembly GCF_032191835.1. Classification (NCBI taxonomy): domain Eukaryota; kingdom Metazoa; phylum Chordata; class Lepidosauria; order Squamata; family Gekkonidae; genus Heteronotia; species Heteronotia binoei. The sequence continues at coordinate 50,238,468 of NC_083236.1, forward strand.
AAACAACAGCAACAACAAGAACACCCTCTTACGTCAGTCATCTTCTGCAAATCTTCAGTAAATTCAACTCTGGACTCAAAATTCTGCATGACTTTTTGCAAATCTTCCATTGTTTTCCTGACATCTGAAATGATAAAAGATATCGCTGTGAGAGAGATGCCTATGAAAGTAAAAGAATTCGCATTTTAAATGTATAATTCTCCAGATGCTAACAGTGCTAATCCTAAACAGAATTATAACTTTTTGAGCCCATCAACTTCAATGGACTTAACAGGATGTAAACTCAGCTTAGGATAACACTGTTATATGTATAAGATACATGCAAATGCATATAATGCTGATCTATTGATGCATGAAAAATGTCAAAATATGAGTACATTTAATGGGGGAAATTTGTTGCTGCTGCTGACACATTCAGTCAAGCTGTTAGGTCAGCCACCCCAGTATGGTCTACGCTGAGGATCAGTGGACGCTAAGGTCTTATTCACAGACTGTTCTATACTACCAGACATCCTTTTACCTTGAGATGCCTGCGATCTGAAATTCAGGATCTCTTGCATGCAACACTGGTCATTTCCAAGCTAAACTACAGAGTAATCTTGAAAAGCAGACAGCAGTCTTACAAATTCTTGTAGCCAAAAATGTGTTAGACCTTAAGGTGCGATGGAATTCCTCACTTTTGGAATACTAATTAGTTGTATTCTTCTTTTGGAAAGACATTTAAACTAAGCACTGTACTGCCCTTTTCATAGTGAGTGTATAGACTTTATAAGGTCATATGCTGTACAACATGCATGTTTA